>NC_139707.1:8513325-8580825 GCF_964188405.1 Protomyctophum parallelum
TGCCCAAACGTACGAAACATCTCATGATAAATGTGCATGAATTTACTGAATTCCCTGGCTGCTGATTCGGGAGCCGGTTTGGCTTTTCACAAATGCGCATTGAGTAAAGGAAATCTGGTCCTAGATCCCCCCCCCCCCCCCCCCCCCGCCCTTAACCCCCCCGCACTCGAGTGCTGTTCATGCAGCCTGAACTAAGGCAAGCTTGAGTTGGAAATACATTGTTTTCAACGAGGGCGGTGCAAATAAGAGCTATTTTAAACATGTGTGCAACATGACAACTGTTTTAAAGTATTGTACAGTAACAACTAAAGTGTTTATGTTGTACGATTACTACAAAACAATCCAAAATAAAGGGATTTAAGATCATTAAAGCTGGGCTGTTGCCGCCTGAGTCCAATGCATCCTGCCTACTTCCGGTCCAGGACTTGTCCCAGTTGGTTGTCCCCATTCTCAATAGAAGTCTATGTAGGAGAGCCGCCATTGGACTGAAGCCCCATGAAGTGAACACAATTTGCGTAACTCTATATCTAAGGCTCTGCCTTGGGGGAGAGCATGGGCTGCCGTTCTCCATCAGAGAATGTGAGTAAGGAACATTGTGTGTTGATGTGGTAAGTTTACGTGTACAGTTAAGTGTTATGCTATAGATTATAAAATAGATTAAATGTGTTTTTGTTCAAATGCATCACATTGATTAGTTAAATTAATGGTTGGTGTGAGATTGTAAGGGGGAAAAGGTTAACCACTGTCACACAAAACACAAACACCCTACATCCCAGCCTCCCTCCCTCCGCCAGCATGCTGTTTGTCAGAAAAACACCCTACATCCCAGCCTCCCTCCCTCCACCAGCATGCTGTTTGTCAGAAAAACACCCTACATCCCAGCCTCCCTCCCTCCGCCAGCATGCTGTTTGTCAGAAAAACACCCTACATCCCAGCCTCCCTCCCTCCGCCAGCATGCTGTTTGTCAGAAAAACACCCTACATCCCAGCCTCCCTCCCTCCACCAGCATGCTGTTTGTCAGAATAACACCCTACATCCCAGCCTCCCTCCCTCCGCCAGCATGCTGTTTGTCAGAAAAACACCCTACATCCCAGCCTCCCTCCCTCCGCCAGCATGCTGTTTGTCAGAAAAACACCCTACATCCCAGCCTCCCTCCCTCCACCAGCATGCTGTTTGTCAGAATAACACCCTACATCCCAGCCTCCCTCCCTCCGCCAGCATGCTGTTTGTCAGAAAAACACCCTACATCCCAGCCTCCCTCCCTCTGCCAGCATGCTGTTTGTCAGAAAAACACCCTACATCCCAGCCTCCCTCCCTCCACCAGCATGCTGTTTGTCAGAAAAACACCCTACATCCCAGCCTCCCTCCCTCCACCAGCATGCTGTTTGTCAGAATAACACCCTACATCCCAGCCTCCCTCCCTCTGCCAGCATGCTGTTTGTCAGAAAAACACCCTACATCCCAGCCTCCCTCCCTCTGCCAGCATGCTGTTTGTCAGAAAAACACCCTACATCCCAGCCTCCCTCCCTCCGCCAGCATGATGTTTGTCAGAATAACACCCTACATCCCAGCCTCCCTCCCTCCCTCCACCAGCATGCTGTTTGTCAGAATAACACCCTACATCCCAGCCTCCCTCCCTCTGCCAGCATGCTGTTTGTCAGAATAACACCCTACATCCCAGCCTCCCTCCCTCCACCAGCATGCTGTTTGTCAGAAAAACACCCTACATCCCAGCCTCCCTCCCTCCACCAGCATGCTGTTGACATTGACGTCAAGCCAACCTTCACACATTCTGGTCCAGGATGTGTGACGGTTACGAATACTGGACAACTCACCCCGGTGCTTCCACGTTTTTCCTCCCGGAATATTTTCCCCAGTGAGGGGGATAACTTGTAATATGCTATTGGCAGTTTGTATTATTTTTTGGAAAAATATAAAAAGATACTCCTATGGAACTTATATTACTTATATTGACCCTATAAACAATTTAGTATAATTTAGTATGCAAGGTTTTGCCCACTCAAATGGTACCTCGGCCGATAATCCCCGTGAACCGACTTCACTTTAGTAGCCTTTTCATAAATTATATTTGTACTTAGGCTGTCTGTCTGCTGTCGTGAAAGTTTATAGTTATAGATATTCAAAGTCCAGCTGTCTGCCATACAGATCCCACCCCTCACTGGGGAAGATTCCGGGAGGAAAACAGAAAAGGGGTGAGTTATCCTGTTACCGTGGTTACCACTGGTGACTTTTACTGTTAGTGGGAACACTTCACAAGGGGCTGAACCGAACAAGAGAGCGTCCAGGCATGTTCTGACCTTCAAAGAGTCCAGCCAAAGACAAACACTGTTGCTGAATGAGACATCCGTGGATCAAAGCCACAGACAACCAGTGTTGTTTCTGGCAGCAAGTTTCTATTTTCATTTTAGTCATATAGGGCTGTATTTTGCGTGTCTTAAGTACCAGGTCTTATTACTTAACTTAAGACCTGGAGGCGTGGTCAATGCTCTTTGGCCACTCAGAATAGCCAAATGGCATTGATCACGTCTCCAGGTCTTAAGTTAAGTAATAAGACCTGGTACTTAAGACACGCAAAATACAGCCCATAGTCTCTTGAAACGTTTTCAGTTAGATTTAGTCACATTTTAGTAACCTGGAATGTTTTAGTGTTTAGTCTAGTTTTAGTCGACTAGATATCATAATATCTTTGTCGACTAAATCTACAGGTGATTTAGTCAAAATTAGCCGATCTACAAGCTCACAACTCGCTGCACTGTGACGCGTTGTGAGCTTGTACAGTAGATCTGCTATTTTCAGCATGCAACCAAGTGTAAAATGACTTATACTGGATCCCTTGTCCACTAGTCGCTTCATGACATTTAAGTCCAGTTTTTATTTGTTGACAAAATCGAGACACAGATTGAGTCGAGATCGAGGTTTCAAAAATAGCCTATCTACAACCTCACAGATGTGACACCTCTAAATCGACATCAACAAGCTGTACCCCTTTCCTAAATGTTAAAAAAACTGCAGTTTCTCATATAATAGCAATAATAATAATAATAATAATAATGTTGATGACATGTAAAGTGCTTTACAGAGCAAGAATAAAGTGCTTTATAGAAAAAGTACAATATGATGTTTGTACTATAGGCCTGATATACACCATACCCTAGACCTAGAGAGATTGATTTGTGATAGCTTGCCACAATATCAGCCAAGGCCTCCCACAAATAGACTTCCCCAGAAAACCGACAACAGCGTCCTGTTATCATTCCTGTGTTGCATGTGCACAGTGTTTCCGCTGTGTGACTCTATGTGTCTTGGCTTGTCACCACCACCACCACCACAAATAACTCCTTCCACGATGCCATGCCATGCCGTGTTGTCTAAGGAAGGAGCACGACAAAGTAGGAAAGAACATATATATATGAGAAACACTCTTGGAGTAGTACTGTACTGTACTGTACTGCAGGGGTAGGCAACCTTAGGCACGGGTGCCAACATTGGCACAGCAGAGGGTGGTCACTGGCACACTGGCACAAGTGTGAGAGAGATGATTTTTCTTTTAAATTTAAATGTATATAAAAAGGTTTAAAGTTAAATTAAGTCCACTCACATCTGTATACAAATTACATCCTGCACATAATTCTACATTCATTTAAACTCACATTCATTGAACTCTGACTGGGGAGACAGTGGTACAGATACAAATTTAGTCTAGAAATCATACATGCTGATGTGAAGAAAAAAAAAATTAAAGAAGGAGAAAAATGTAAGGTTGCTATGTATGTGTGTATGAACAATCAAAATGGGATGGAAATATATAATTTGAATGTGGTGTCATAATTAAACGTAATGTCGATATGGCACGCTGACTATAAAGAAAATAAAGACACGGCACTTCATGTCGAAAAGGTTGCAGACCCCTGCTGTACTGTAATGTAAGGTGCTGGATGTTCAGAAGTATAGGCGTACAGCAGAATGCTGTTACGCCATCGTTCACTTCAAGGTCGACTTCAGTCAAGCGGGTTAATAATCCAACTCCTCCTTGAGCAAAGGCAGGAGTGAGTTTGGACCTGCGTGCGCGCGTGCACGCACACACGCACGCACACACAAACACACACACAATAGTTTTAGCAACTGGGGCAGGATGGCACAAGGAAAGTGCATGTTAGCATATACGTGTGTGTGTGTGTGTGTGTGTGTGTGTGTGTGTGTGTGTGTGTGGGGGGGGGGGGGGGGTGTCTGGTGGGGGGGGGGGGGGGGAGGGGGGTGTGTATCTCAGCCAAAGACAAACAGTCTATACAGCTGGGAGAAAACAGTCCATTATTGACGTAATTAATCAAAAAATCCCTCATTAACCTTGACGTAAATGACCTAATTGTTTTATTCTCTATAATCAGGGGCTTAATGTAGCAAAATGTAGCAACTTTTGGTTAGTTTGGCTAACGGCCAGTCTTTATGTGCATAGCTTTGCTTCTGGGGGGTCCCCCCTGGCCAATTGCATATAATTTCTGGGGGCCTTGACACGAAAAAATTAGAAGGCATTTGTAGAATCGTTCTCAGGTCTAAATGGGTTAAAGATGGTGGCACTGGGAACTTCATTTAGGCCTATGCTAACAGTTAGCTGGCAGAGAAAGAATTAACCATGTTAGACTCATTGAAAACACACATCCCTGATTCCAGTGACTGATGGTGTCCTATTTATGTACTATGAGGGGACCATTATATTTCTAATGTTGAAAAACAAAATAAGAAAATGGCGGTCCAGGGTTATTGAGGTGGGGGTTCCAGGGGGTCCCCAGTTTAACCACTTTAATCCTAAAGTACATCAGCATATAGACCGATTCCGTAGCAGTTTCATGGTCGCAGCCTACGTATTTCCTGTAGGCGGAGCCGACATAGCTGCGGGGTTTAAACCCTAACCAGGCGCACCTCTTCCACTACAGTGAACGGCAGAGTGACTGATGTTTAGTCTGCCTCAAACGTTACTCTTTTACCTCCTTTTTACTAACACTAACATTACAAATATGCCCAGAACATCGTGATGAACCTGTGTAGTTTATGGCTGCTCCAACAGTAGAGATGAACCTGTGTAGTTTATGGCTGCTCCAACAGTAGTGGCAACATAAAAAAGAAAAAGAAAACGGAATGTCTAAAATATCCACCGCGGTGGCTGAGACCAGAGCCATTGAGACGAAGCAGTGAAAGGTCCTGAAAGATACATAACGTCAGTCTTACCCAATACCCAATCTTTCTGTTTTATGAACACAAGGCTGCTGTACTTTATACCTCATACTTTAAATGCTTAGTATGAGGTATAAAATACAGCAGCCTTGTGTTCATAAAACAGAAAAATTGGGTATTGGGTAAGACTGACGTTATGTATCTTTCAGGCCCTTTCACTGCTTGTCTCAACCATTACTCTACTACTATCAGCTATTTAAAAAAGAAATCCTGTAAATATGTTATTTACCTTATGGAATATTTTGGAAAAACAAATATTGTATGAGCATCCGTGGCACCAAATATTTTCAAATGGGGGTCTGCTTTAAAAAATGCGTATTCATTTGGGGACATGCTGTTATGTATGCTGAATCACCCTGTTAGTCTGAATGGAGACAAATAACAGCTGCAGCTGACGTCAATGAACTGCAGGGTGCAGGCCCGGCCCGGCCCAGTCCTGGAGGCAGTGGAACCATCCGTTCAAATCTATTTACTCCCGCCATCTTTGATCAAAATTCAATTGGGCTTTTGTCTGAGTTTTTTGAAAATTCTGCCCCTAAAATCCACGGTATTTTAGAGATGCAGCAGAGTGGCTCGGAGTCAGAGCCTCTGCCTGATGGACTCAAAAGTCTAATATCTCCCCCCCGGTCCACCCCGGTAGACCTTTGGTCTAGTGGTTAAGATGTTGGACTTTCACACGGGAGGCCCGAGTTCGAATCCCGGGCGTTACAGAGAGTCATGCCAAATAGCGCTGAAACAAGTCTTAATTGGCCAAAGGGGCGCTATAGCAATCGTTTGAAAATGAAAACTTTGAACAGGCATAACTCTTGTCAGTGGTGACAACTGCGGCGGTGCTTGGTAGCTGGAGCAACCTCTCAAGAACATGGGAACACAATATAGCTCCCCTCCCCAATGACTGGCGTTTTGTCACGTAGGCACCTGACTCACACCTTTACGGGGGGTGGTGGGGGCTTGCGGCTTGGGCCACTGGGTATTCAAATGCTAATATGGTGGCTTTTGTTTTAACCTGCCAGGTGGAGTATAAATGTTGCAGTACAGTACCGTTTCTTTCTCACTTGTCTGACTACGATGAAGCCACCACCAGCTAAAAAGGGATTCGCCGGCGCCGCTACCGCCAAGACCCCATCACCCGCCGACAAGACCCGGCGCCCGCCGACAACGATGGCCAGCCTGTCGTTAAAACCTGCTGACGCAGCGCCAGAACCCGCCGAGGCGGACAGTGCCAACATAACGGCTCTTTTAAGAGCCAATAATTCCTTGCATCTAAAAGTGCCAGCAGTAGCCAGCAGTAGCCAACAGTGGTTGGTGGGGTGGGGGGGGGGGTCACCCTTGACAGTTGTAAAAACTATTCGCCCCTGGCCCTGACACATGTCTCGCTTGGCCAAAAATGAGACATTAAAGTTATGTTTGTCCTCAAATCAACATGTTACAAACACACAGCATGTGGTCTCTAGGCTGTTTGTGCAGCTGTTACAACCTGCTGTGTAATCTATGTTTATGTCAAAATAAAGAACACATCCAAACAGACCGAATACTCAAGTCCAAGGAAACAGCTGTAAGCTTGACAAAAAATACTGCTCAGAAACAAGGCCGGTATCTTAAATGGCAAAATAACAAATGCATTAGAAAAGTGCTTATCAATCAACTTGCTTAAAAAAAGACTAGACCTGTACGTGCCCGTCGGCTACCGGCCTACTTAGAATGCTTAGATGCAACTTGGAAACCTACCGTTGTCAACTTGTCATAGCACCCGTTTTAACTGTCTGTCTGTCTGTCTAACTGTCTGTCTGTGTCCACATGGAGATCTCTGTATCTGTCTGTCTGTGTCCACATGGAGATCTCTGTATCTGTCTGTCTGTGTCCCACATGGAGATCTCTGTATCTGTCTGTCTGTGTCCCACATGGAGATCTCTGTATCTGTCTGTCTGTGTCCACATGGAGATCTCTGTATCTGTCTGTCTGTGTCCCACATGGAGATCTCTGTATCTGCCTGTCTGTGTCCACATGGAGATCTCTGTATCTGCCTGTCTGTGTCCACATGGAGATCTCTGTATCTGTCTGTCTGTGTCCACATGGAGATCTCTGTATCTGTCTGTCTGTGTCCACATGGAGATCTCTGTATCTGTCTGTCTGTGTCCACATGGAGATCTCTGTATCTGTCTGTCTGTGTCCACATGGAGATCTCTGTATCTGCCTGTCTGTGTCCACATGGAGATCTCTGTATCTGTCTGTCTGTGTCCCACATGGAGATCTCTGTATCTGTCTGTCTGTGTCCCACATGGAGATCTCTGTATCTGTCTGTCTGTGTCCACATGGAGATCTCTGTATCTGTCTGTCTGTGTCCACATGGAGATCTCTGTATCTGTCTGTCTGTGTCCCACATGGAGATCTCTGTATCTGTCTGTCTGTGTCCCACATGGAGATCTCTGTATGTGTCTGTCTGTGTTCCACATGGAGATCTCTGTATCTGTCTGTCTGTGTCCCACATGGAGATCTCTGTATCTGTCTGTCTGTGTCCCACATGGAGATCTCTGTATCTGTCTGTCTGTGTCCACATGGAGATCTCTGTATCTGTCTGTCTGTGTCCACATGGAGATCTCTGTATCTGTCTGTCTGTGTCCCACATGGAGATCTCTGTATCTGTCTGTCTGTGTCCCACATGGAGATCTCTGTATCTGCCTGTGTGTGAAGAGGGCAAACTGACTGACTGTGAAAAGTGGACTCAATTGTCAGGTGTGGGGGTTGCAATGGCAATCAATTGGCTGAGGCAGAGGCTGAAAATTGCACAGGTGAGGGGATTTAGGCCCACTGGCAGAGCCTGACCAGAGCCTGACCAGAGCCTTTTGTGGTGGTTCTGGAGAACTGTGACTCGAGTCCGGGCACTGCACTCCCTGAAGGGGTGTGGAACGCGTGTGTCGAATGTGAAGTCGGTGGGGCAAACGGTTCTCGAGTTACATGCATTACAACCGTACACGCACACACGCAGACACACACACACAGAGACGTGGCACATTTATAGTAGGAAATCCACTGCCATTATCACCTGGCTGTCAGCTAGCTGCTAGTGCACCATATTTGCTTTTGCACTAGAATAATGTGCACATCAAAGCATTAACCACTTGGTAGCCGAATGGTTAGGATTAGGATTGGAAGCAATTCTCTCATCTGTGACTCCCGGGTTCGATTGCCGGCCATTATTAAACAGTTTACAGATCGAAGAGACAGTGGTGTCAGAGTAACCAGGGCAACTACCAGAGGGGACTGCAAAGTGCCATACAGATGTAGTGTGTTTGGTAATAAAACAGTCTTCTCTGTTAGAGCCTCCCTTCACTGGAACAGTCTCCCTACAGAAGTATAAGAGAGAGCTACAACTATTTGACCTTCAAATGTACTTACAGAAAACCAAATTTGTAATCATGAGTAATTCATTAACCACTCCATTTGTCACTGGCGTCACTGCTCACATTGCACTGTAATTGTTCTGTCCCCTCCCCTGTACTTTTTTTGTATTGTATTGTATATGTTTTTGTAAGGATAGTTTTATTACTTTTAAGAGCCTGCTCAGCGACTAGCTCTGGTCCATAATTTTGCCTTGCATGAAGGCTGTATGCTAATGCGACCGATGGCTCTCAAAATGAAACGCAGACCAGCCCCTCTTCTGTAGCGAAAATCTAAACTCACCAATACAAAGACGGGTTGTGTCATTAGAAAGCCTACTTTCCTTAGTGGACGCATTCTGGGTCCCCCACCACACTATAAAATGCACTTTGTGGCCAGAAAGGGATTTTTTTTTCACCGGATGGAAAAATCTTGTCTATGAGGTCTTCTCTCTTGGCAATATCGGTAGAGGGCGCAGTGGAGTTTTTCGGTGGAAAAACAATCGCTTTCTGGCCAAAAAGTGCATTTTATGTGGTGGGGGTGCACAAAGTGTGTCCACTAAGAAAAGTAGGCTTACTGTACTCCAAGCTCAGAGCACGGCACTGAGTGCCGCGCTACGAGCTTGTAGATCTGCTATTTTGTTTTTATCGTGAAAACACATTTTTTTATTTATATTCTTTCAGAGCAGACGTTTTAAATCAAATCTGGGGGGTCACTGCAACAACATATTTTCAGATGGGGGTCGGCCACCAATTACATATAATTTTTGGAGTCCTTGACATGAAATAGTTTGAGAACCACTGACATAGAAACATGAGGTTTTTCAGAAAACTGTCAGGATTTAGAAGGCATTTGTAGAATCGTCCTCAGGTCTAAATGGGTTAAATAAATAAATAAATAAATACTGAATGTCATCCCCTTACTCTTTGAGCGTTTCCTTTCCTATCGATAATCACCGTCGCTGTCAATAAAGGCTGAAATACAAAATAAACATGTTTTTCCATTTACACCAGTTGAAAATAGCTGACCTACAAGCTCACAACGTGTCACTCACAATCACAACGCGATGTGTTTGGAGCTTGTATAGGTCTGCTATATTTTGGCCAAACGTTCACACTCACACAACAAAGTATACTTCACTATAGTACAGTACTCACGTGGGCTTGCTTCCTCGCGGTCTGCTCTCCAGATCCAACTCCTCGTCCGACGAGCTGCCGCTGCTGCAGGCCGTGGCGTCAGAGTCCAGCGCCTCCTGCAGCCCTCTCAGCACGGCCCGGCTGGAGCAGCCAAACTCCTCCAGCTCCGCGGAAGACCCCAGGGGAGACCGGCGGGTGCCACAGCCTGCGGTACATCTGCGTGTCGGAGGCTTAGAGTCATCCTGGGTGTTGGAGGAGACGGAGGAGGAGGTCCCTCGGGTTTGACGAAGGGCCTTCTCCAGGCCCTCCAGCTGCTGGCTGCAGTGCAGCACGGCGTGCCGCCCTTGAAGAGCCTGGAGTCTCCTCTGCAGCCTCGCAGCCCAGCTCTGCAGGCCTGCCTGCCTGGAGAGCTGCCATCGGGTCAGCTCCCTCACCGTCTCCTCCGGCCCGCGGTCGGAGTCCGAACCGGCCCCCCAATAAGGCTGTGCCAGATGACTGTCCACCACCACCACCTCCTTTTGGGTCACAGTAACGGGGTGTGTGAGGAGGAGGCCAAGGTGGACCTTCTTCTTCTCCTCCTCCTCCCCTTGGAAGAGCATAGGAAGAGGAGCAGCAGGGGTCTGGGGAACATGGCGGCCGTCTGGCCTGCCACCGTGTCCCGGCTGCTGCGTGCGTGCTCCTTGCCTACGGTGCTCGACGGGGACAGGGAGTGAAGAACACTGTGTGTCTGGTGCAGCTGGGGGGAGCCCCACCGGGGAGGCCACCCCCCGAGGGGAATCTTTGAAGCTTTTGTGGAGAGACAGGAGGCTGAGGATGGAGGAGGCCGCCGGGCTGGGGAGGAGCACGGCCTTGTAGTGGACGGCCGACGGACCCGAGCCCGCCAGCATTCGGGGAAGAAGCGGGACGTCCAACGTGGAGAGGCGGAAGTCCATCTTTTGGGAATAACCGTCCTCTTTTGTTCTCTTCATCTGAGGCTCCGTTTCGACGACGCCGAGCACGGCCCCCCCATCGGAGTCCACGTTGTTGGACAGAGGAGAAGACAGATGGACGCCGTGGCCGTCCTTGCCGGTGATCTTGGTGTGGGCCGGGGCCATTCTAGGGGCCGGGGACATTCTAGAGGGGCCCCAATCTGCAGGCTTCACAGGGGGCCCAATCTGCAGGCTTCACAGGAGCGCCTGTGACGGTCCAATGTTGGCTATAGCAAACATACCATAAGTAAATAAACACGTAATTTAACCGCTTAAATCCTATATACAAACTACTATTTTCCCTAGTAAGGCTATTGAAAATGTTGTCCAAATGAACCAGGATAGAACAGAGATTTATTTTATAAAATCTCTTTATTCGAGGGGAAACCTGACCAAGACACTGATCGAGACATAATATGCAGCAGAATTATTTAAAATCAGACCTGTCTGAAGTGAGTGGTGCTGTACTGTACTGTACTGTACTGTACTGTACTGTACTGTACTGTACTGTACTGTACTGTACTGTACTGTACTGTACTGTACTGTACTGTACTGTACTAGCCCTCCTACCTGGCCTGTGTGTGTCTGTCTATGTGTTGTGCTGTGCAACAGTGACACTTGGTGGTGAACAAACGCTATAACGCTATGTTCGTGCTTGGACACAGCCAGGGACACAGGGACAGACCCAGGGACACAGGGACAGGCCCAGGGACAGAGGGACAGACCCAGGGACACAGGGACAGACCCAGGGACACAGGGACAGACCCAGGGACACAGGGACAGACCCAGGGACACAGCCACACACATAGCTGTCTATAGGAGTGGTTAGAAAACAAACATGAACAGATTAAAATAGTATTAAATCACATTTCAAAAAAAGATATTTTTCCATGTCGTAACATCAAAACATTAACCTAATGAAGGAAGCTTCCTTTATAATTCTTTGAAGGTTAGGTGGATAGTGATTCCTTTCAAAGAGCACTGATTTGGTTTCCCCTATTGACCCACATTAGCCCAGGCATCTATTCTAGGCTATGTGCCAAGGAGAAACTGGCGGTAATTCCACTCTACCATTCCTGAGCTGAAGCCAATGTAATGGCAAACTGTATTACATTGGGTTAACGTTTCTCTGTGCGGGACAGCCTCAGTAAAAGCAAAAAAATATATAAAATAAAATCGAGGCAAGGCAAAACCATGTCCGATCTGATCTGATCAATCAATGTTTAAATAAAAAGCCAACGCACTCACCTGAGCAGGAGTCAAGGGAGAGAGAGAGAGAGAGAGAGAGAGAGAGAGAGAGAGAGAGAGAGAGAGTAACATATCAGTTACGTCACGGTAATTTTAATAACGGTTAACGAAAATATCCTCTCACATCAAATCCCCGTACGTTTTTCCTGTCTGTCGTTGATTGGAGATATATCCGTCAAAATTCCGTTTGGTTTTTATAAGAAATCCAACGTCGATATAATAATGCTGCACGAGACACACATCATATCAACGCCTTCAAATTGGGCTAATTTGGGTTAATTCGCTGTATATAAACAACTTGCAAAATGATAAACCGATTTATTTCTGCAGTGTTCCAGGCAGCAGCCATGGATACGATCCGCTGTGCTGCAGCAGCTCATCTGCCGTTCAGCAGATCGTACACACACAGTACACACAGGACGAGGAGGGGCGTGCCTGCAGCCTGAGAGGAGTTACACACCAATGAGTGACCCATAGAATTATGTGACCACAGGGGTCTCCGTTTATCTATTTAAAAATATATATATATATTAAAGGGACACTTCACCCTTTTTGCAAAAAAAAATGTTAAAGGGATTGTGACATTAAAAAAAAGCTTTTGGAATTGTTCTTGTTTTTTTTAGGTTTTCTAATCTCAATTGCACCCAAAAAACATGAACTTTTAACATTCAGTAGATTTTCTGTGATCTGGGGTTTTCTGGCTCAAACAGGTGCTCTGATTTGCCGGCAGTAAGTGACATCACTTACTGCCAGTGTTGGCAAAATATTACTTTAACACTAATATACTACTTATTACTTATTACTTTTAAAAAAAGTAATAAAGTTACACTACTTATTACTCCCTGATAAAAGTAACTAGTTACTTATTACTTTACTTATTACTTTTTTCTCTCACCCCCAGTAATTGCATATTTTGTCCCCAAAAGTCTTGCTTTGCATTTTCAACATTAGCAGTCCCCCCTCCCCTATTCTGCAGTGTTTATTTAACTCATGATGATGGATCCATTTGTACACATAGATTAGGAGTAGATTTCGACATGGAATATAGCTTCTTCCGTATGCACAACTTGCAGGGGACAATAATGTTCATCTCGTCTTGATCACGGACATACTCAAAATAATGCGAATACTTCCAATTATTGAATGTTATAACGCTTTGTTGTGCCGGTGTTTCTGTCTCCTCCACCTCCTCCATTGTTAGTTTATTTACATCTATTCTCTCTAACAGTGCAGTCTAACGAGTTACACACACTAGTTTAGGTTGTTGTTCCGTGTTCCTGACGGTTTAAGGCCCGCCCTTCTGCATCCGATACTTCACACATACGTACCGACGAGTGTGCATCGTTTCCATATCCGCTCTAGAGTCTAGATCTAGAGCGGATCAGCAGCCTGCAAAGCAACTCCACCCCAACCCAGTCTACCATTATAAACACTCAAACCCACAGTTCCACCAAGGCTCGTGAAAATAGTAATAATATTACTTTTGAAAAAAAGTAAATGTAATATTATTACTCAAAATGTGAAAGTAACTAGTTAAGTTACATATTACTGGAAAAAAGTAATAATATTACTGAAAGTAGTATATTACTTAAAGGGACACTTCACCCTTTTTGCAAAAAAATATATGTTAATGACGTTTAGAAGCTTTAGAACACTTTCCTGGGGGTATTTATGTGTGTAATATGTGGTTTTAGATATTTTAGATTGTAGCAGTGAGCCTGTTGTCTCTGATGTCATGGACACTGGGCTCACTTCCTTCCTGGACTACATGTTGTCTCAGTAAGACAGCTCTCCCCCTATCCACAAGGAGGAGCAGTGCACCAAAGAATTATGGGAATTGTAGTCCAGGAAGGTAGTGAGACCAGAATCCATGACATCAGAGACAACAGGCTCACTGCTACAATCTAAAATATCTAAAACCACATATTACACACATAAATACCCCCAGGAAAGTGTTCTAAAGCTTCTAAACGTCATTAACATATATTTTTTTGCAAAAAGGGTGAAGTGTCCCTTTAAGTTACTTGCCAACACTGCAAATCCCATTATGTCAATGGGATTTGCCAGCAGATGTCACTGTTTCCCTGTGTTGCCTGTTTTCATTGTAGCTCAAAATGCCCAAAAAACCCCAAAGAAAACTTCAGACCACAGAAAATCCACTGAATGTTCAAAGTTCAGGTTTTTTGGGTGTAATTGAGGTCATAAAACCTAAAAGAAAAAAGAAAAATAAAAATAAATGAATGTCATAAAACCTTTAAGACGTTTAGAAGATTTAGAACAAGTTCCAGGGGGTCTTTATGTGTGTAATATGTTTTGTTTTTTTATATGTTATATTTGAGCAGTGAGCCCAGTAACAAGCTACAACAATGATCTGCATATATCCCAGCAGAGCTGGCACAAGATTATATTTCCTTACTTCAAGACCTGAGACCAGTTTGAACAACTTCTCAATTGAGAAATGATGAATACACCACAGTTTCATTTGTTTTACTTCATTCAACATGGTCATGGTCACCATAGCGTAGGCCTACGTATCTGCAAAGTACTAAATGTAAATCAGGGAAGAACATTGGTGCTTGTTACAATGTAGAATAAATTCACATATGCTACTGTCTTTGGTGCTGTGTAATTTAAATACCTGAATGTTTTTTTTTCCTTCTGCTTCGATCTTTGTTTTGTTTTTTGGAATGGAGTGAGACCAGATCACTGCAGTGCAAGACTTTTATTTAAATAAGCATGGCTGACTAAAACGTCAGAACAAACACAGCATTAATATACAAAAGGAATAGTTACATAAAATTATATTCCTTCCAAAAAAAAAATAGCAAACTAATTATGATACATCTTTACATACAATCACTCAATGAGTTGTGATACTTCTACACATTATTTAGTTGAATCACACACACACACACACACACACACACACACACACACACACACACACACACACACACACACACACACACACACACACACACACACACACACACACACACACACACACACACACACACACACACACACACACACACACACACACACTCCTTGCTCAGTGTGTATGTGTGAGACATCCATTATGCTACAAAGGGAATAAATTAACAGCTGTATGAGCAGAAAAGACATTCAATATTTTTCCAACATTTTGGCACAGAGACACATTTAGTGCATCCTGACATTTACAGTGGTCTCTTATGGTTCCCAAACGATGGCTCGGGACCCCGTTTTCAGGGAGGGGGGGGGAGGGGGCGCGGACCCATGTAAATGGGCTGCGAGACATTTTTCATTTTCACTATAAAATAGGGCTTAAGTGGTTCATTCATAACACATTGTTTTTGGCAAGTTTGGATCCTGGTGAGAAACCAAATATCTCTATTGGGTCTTGAGCTCTAACATTTTGGGAAGCACTGCAGGCACTCATATTACATCCATATCCTCTACTAGCTCTGGTCCATAGCCCTAATGCTTAATTCACCCTTTGCCAGACTTCTGATTGGTCCCTGAGTCGATGTAATCCCTCCATCTGCACCGTGGTCTGCCCCGGGGTCTCCTCCCAGTGGGACGGGCGTCGAGGACCTCCCTATAGGGAGACGCCCGAGAGCCATCCTAACCAGACGCCCCGAACCCCCTAAGCTGGCTCCTTTCCAGGCGAACGAGCAGAGATTCGGCTCTACTCCGAGTCTCCCATCTCTAAGGGAGATGCCAGCCACCCACCCGTCAGAGAAAACTCATTTCGGCCGCTTTAAACATAGACGCCTCTTCCGGCTCTGCCCCGTCTGTATCTCAACGGAAGGCGACATGGAGGCAATGGCGACGCGTGATTGCATTGGCAACCTTTCCCGAGATTCCTTGCGAAGCATTTAGGGGAAGCAAAACGGAAGAACGGTATAGGCCAATCAGAGGCAGCGTGCCTTCAAGATTCCGCTTGACTTCCTCCTCCCGTTGCAGACAGGTCGCTCCAACGAACTGCAGCAGCCAATGAGGCATCTATATTTTTATCTATAGATCTACAAGCTCATAGAGCTTCTAGATCTGCTATTTATTTTTTAAATCGTGAAAATGTGGCGCAAATCTTTGAATGTATATTCTTTCACAGCGAACGGTTTTTAACTCAAATCTTTGCTTCTGAGGAGGTCCCTCGGATGGGGGTCCGCGGCCAAATACAGATAATTCCAAATCTGATTTCAGCAACCAGTGCAGATAGGTTGACATGTCTGAATACACAAATCTGATTTGATCACAGTGTGGACAGTCAGTCCTAAAGATCAGATTTGAGAAACAAATCTGAGAAAAAAGGGAAAAAAAGGATTTGACTACAGTCTGAACAAAGAAATATAAATCTACATTCAAATCACAGCAGTGGAACGCACATATTAGTCGCACACGCACGCACGCGCGCGCACACACACACACACACACACACACACACACAAACAGATGCTGCGACAGCATGATCTGTCATACTTATTTCTTTCCCTTAACACTGTTAAGTGGCCAGATGGGTGCGCGCCGTGGGTGCGTTTTCAGAGCATGTCTGTTTTACTGATCATTCAATGGATGAATTGTGTTCCGCCATGGATCAGTGGAACTAAGGAGTAGTTCTTCCAACTAAAATAATACAATCAATCAATCAATCAATCAATCAATCAATCACACACCCCATGAAGCCTTGAATTCATGGAGGTGTTTTAGTTTTTAGCAATGAGTGTGTGTGTGTTGGATCCGGGTGGGGGTGAGCTTGGGGCTGGTGTAGGGGGGTGGGGGTGAGCTTGGGGCTGGGGGTGGGGGTGGTGTAGCCTGGCGCGGTTGAGGAAGCGTCAGTGAATCCTCACTATGAGTCTGGCCGTGCCAGGCTAGGGGTGGTGGTGCTGGTGGCGTGCAGGGTGAATCGGATCGGGTGGGGCCACAGCAGTGGTGGTGGTGTGCAGGGGGGGTGAATCGGATCGGGTGGGGAATCAGAAGTAGTCTCTTCGCCGGGAGTCGTCGCTGATGAAGGACGGGTTCCACTGCGCTGGGTAGATGCACGAGTGACGGGAGCCCGGCAGACCGCTGAACGGATACAAGCCGTTCCTCTCCAGGTCAGCGTTACGCAACGCAGGCTGACAGACAGAGAGAGAGGATGAGAGGACTGTCAGACACAACAACACAGAAAGAGAGGGAGACAGAGTAGTGCTGTGAAATTAATCAACTATATATATATCCGAAAACCGACATTAATTAGCTGCTTATATGCCATAGAAAGCATAGGTGGACCCCAGCCTAGGTACACTTCCTTACAGAGTAGTAGATGTCGGTCATCTGCAGGAGGTTCTTGGTGCTGCCGTTCTCCTGCATCTCGATGGTCTCCCGGCCCCACTCCGTGGACACGCGGTTGCTCTTGGGGAACTCGGCGTACGGAGACATCTGCAGGTCGCCGCTCTTGAATATGATCTTGTTGATGTCATTCTTGTCTTTCCTTATATATTAGGGAAAAACAAAACGTTGTTCAGGGATTACAGTATGACGGTCAGAGAGCATGCTTATTGTCACAGCGTGGAACCAAGAGGACGAGCACAGCTGTTCTCAAACACTCATTACAAAGTCGTACGATTTGTCACACACGTTACCGCAGTGATTCGTTGATTTGACCCCCCCAATCCAACCCTTGATGCTGAGTGCCAAGCAGGGAGGCATTGGGTCCCATTTTTTACAGTCTTTGGTATGACCCGGCCGGGTCAAACCTAAACCTAACCGCAAGCACGGGAGCAGTGCATGTTCGGACTAACGGGACTTCGGATCTATGGGCAGTTTCGGGCATCACGCCAGGTTGTGTGCAGACTGTAGAGTTGTTTATAGGCTCCTTACTTGCAGCAGGTGACGACGAGAGCAATCATGAGAACAATGAGCAGGGCGCCCTCTGCTGGTGACACCACCACTGCAATCAGCTTGTAGACTGCAACGCCAAAGAGAACAGCACAATAATGCAAATAAAAAAACAAATTAATACTTCCTGAAGATAAAATATGAGCATAAAAAAAAAAAAAAAAAATCCAAGAAAAAAAGCGATAGTTGTAGCCCTATACTTACAATCTCCACAGTTGAATCCTCCAAAGCCAAACATGCACCTGAATGGCAGAGACAGACAGACAGACAGGAGTTAGGACGAGATGGCACATTTTAACCCATTCTGACCGGGCACCCATTTTGGTGTTGGCATCATGTTATGCTTTAGCTATTGAAAAATAGCAGATCTACAAGCTCATATCGCGCCACGGAGTGGCGCGATACGAGCTTGTAGGTCTGCTATTTTTTTTTTACGACTGACATTTTTAGAATCTGATCTCAGGTCAGAATGTGTTAATCAGACCAGTGTGTGTCCAGTGGAAAACTCGTATGAATCTGATCTCAGGTCAGAATGGGTTAACCCTCCTCCTCAGCAGTGTTGTTTTCGTCGACTAAAACTAAGACGAAAAACGTTCGTCGACTACCTCTTTTTTTCACTGACGAAAACTAAATGGTAACTACATGACAACTAAGCTATGATGACTAAAACTAAGACTAAATATACTGACGATTTTGTGAATAAAAACTAGACTAAAATGTTAGGAAGGGACTAGTGGACAAGAGATCCAGTATAAGTCATTTTACACTTGGTTGCATGCTGAAAATAGCAGATCTACAAGCTCACAATGCGGCACAGTGCGACGCGTTGTGAGCTTGTAGATCGGCTATTTTCAGCAAGTGGAGAAAAAAACAGTCATTACGACGGCATCAAGGCCCGCCAAAACACATTTTGTCCCACTAAATCAACTGTAGATTTAGTCGACTGAAACTAGACAGAAACACTAAAACATTGCAGGTGACTAAAATGTGACTAAACCTATTCAAGAGACTATTATGACTAAAACTAAAATCTAAATTTGCTGCCATAAATAATACATAAATCCATGCTTACTGGACACAGGTGCCATTCTCGCTCAACTTATAGCCATCTCCACAGTCTGAAGAAAAACAGAGACAGAAAGATATTAACACATTTAGACCGGAGGAAGATTCTACAAATACCTTCTAAATCCTGACAGTTTTCTGGAGAAAAAAAAACATGTTCATCAAACATTTTCATGCCAAGGAGTAAGGACCCCCACAAATATATGTAATATGCCGCCGACCCCCATCTGAAAATATGTTGTTCCAGCTAATAGAGCTTGTAGATCTGCTATTTTTCAATAGCTAAAGTATAAAATGACGCTTAAAACACCCAAAGGGGTTCCCGTTTGGTTAACATTTTCAACCTGCCCTTCCCATTTTTGCATTCAGAGAGATGCAATTTGATTATAAATCGATTACCGATGCATCTCGATTACAACACATGATTTATTCCCCCCTCACTGTGTGACTAATGATCCATGATGAAAACAGATTGATTTACTTACATTATCTTTTATTACACTACAAACAAACAAAAACATTAAGCAGCTTTCTTAAAAGAAAGGATTCTGTACCTACAGTACCAACATACAAGAACAATCATATTATATGAATCTATGAATCGATTGTACCCCAGAACATTACGCACGCACACGCACACACACACACACACACACACACACACACACACACACACACACACTTCAATCATTTTATTTATGTCCACATGAGAGATACAATACAAGGACACAATTTTTTACAATGCAGTCTGCAAATCTTGGACAAATACGCACAAGTAACAGCGTCTTCGCCATATTTGGCGGCTACCGATAGTAGAAGAGACTGCACAGAATTCTGCAAGTTGTTGGAAGCCTCTTATACAACCAACCTATGTCCATGTCCACCTAGGCTGCCAAAGATAAATACAGTAGATTGCACCTATAGCTTACAGCTCTGTGATGGCCTGGAGTAGCAGCTGGTATTTAATGACTTTGGTCATAAAGGCTTCTTCTAAGCTAGAATCAAAGGTGCTGCAGGCCACGTCAAGAATGGAAACTGATCTGTTCCCTTCGTTGACAACAGCATTTGGTGTATCACACGCACACACACACACACACACACACACACACACACACACACACACACACACACACACACACAGCGTACCAATGCAGGACAGGGCGTCCGGGCTCTGTTTGTAGTATCCCGGTAGACACTGGCAGCAGGCGGTGCCATTGTTGTCTGCACAGGTGGAGCGCTGTGCGTCACACTGCATCCTCTGCTCCACGCACAGACTCTCCACTGGCCAAAGACACACATATTAATATAGTTATGATCACTGTTGTTTTTTACAGCAAATTTTGATTTTAGTTTAAGTCATATAGTCTTTGGAATAAGTTTCATTAAGTTTTAGTCACGTTAGAGTCACCTGGAATGTTTTAGTGTCAGTCTAGTTTTAGTCGACTAAATATCATAAGATAATAGTATTACTTATTACTAGTTACTTACTTAAAAAGTAATATTATTACTTTACTTATTACTCCCTCACTCCCTGCCAAGAGTAACTAGCTACTTATTACTTTACTTATTACTTTTTTCCTCGCATTCCCAGTAATTGCATCTTTTGTCCCCAAATGTCTTACTTTGCATTTTCAACATTGGCAGTCGTCGTCGTTCAACCAAGATTTTTCAAAAACAGCAGATCTACGAGTCTCACCGTGATAGGTGAGCTGGTGGTGCAGGACCGTCCTGATTGGGCTAAATGAAGTGTGTCTCACCGTGATAGGTGAGCTGGTGGTGCAGGACCGTCCTGATTGGGCTAAATGAAGTGTGTCTCACCGTGATAGGTGAGCTGGTGGTGCATGACCACCCTGCAGTGAGCCATGGACGAGCTGCAGTTGCCCAGGTACATCTGGATGCCTTCGGACACCTCCGCGCTGGTCACCTCCGTGGAGACGGAGAACATGTTGATGGCCAGGATACGCACCCCGTCTTCCCCTCTGGAAACGTTAAGTAATTTAAAAAAAACGTCAAAAACGTCAATGTCACGGGGCAGCCCGTGCCCTATACACAGACAATGATTGGGGACATTTCATAAACTTTACTACACCTGCTTCCAATTAATTATCATCAATTAGCCGGCTTGGAAGTGGTGGTTCAAGTTGTAAAGTGTATGTTCTATTTATTGATACTGTAACTGAAATGCATTGCTGAAGGATACTAATTGTTTTAAAGGTATTTATTGATGTGAAGTTGAATTGATTGTGAGTCACCTCTCCTTCTGCAGTGGCATTCCTGTTGACTGGGAAGGTGCCAAGTGCTGCAGAGGAGGAGGGGTGTTTTATTCGAGAGCAATCTTATTTAAAACCAAACTATAGTTTGTGTATGAATGGACGTCCGGAATTTCATGTTTAAGTTCAGGTTAAAACCTTCAGTAATGGTGTGTTAACTCATTGGCCTTTTGTATGCTTATGGTGAGTTAATTGAATTGCCAATTTGCTGTGATATGGTTTGGTATGTCCCACTCCTATAAAGGGGAGACCGCAGCTGATGTTTGGGAGTTAGACCTTGGTTGACACACAGGTAACACCCTAAGTGAGAGCTGCCAGGGCCCTTTGGAAAGTAAGGGTATGGCCTGTTACAGCTTCTCCTTGTTTTAGGTGTTGTTCAGTAGTGTTGTCTTCAAGTGTGTTTGTTTGTACATCTGTTATTTTGGCCAAAGCTTGTTTTTTGTCATTGTCTTTGCCGAGGCCACACTGTACCATAATCTGCACGGGACTGGAAAGGTGAATAAAAACCCCTAAAAGGGCATTCTTGGACTCGTCTGTCTTTTTGGAGCCTTGGCCGGTCGGCCAACTTCACAGTCAATAATAAGTACAGGGTCTCAAGAGTTAAAGATCTATAAGGGTCCATTTGGTTACCTAAACTCTATCATGTAGCCATGGAGACCACCTGGAATCCTCTCATGGACCACTGATGGTCCCCGGACCACTGGTTGAAAACCACTGCTCTAAGCCAATGGGAGATAAAACCCATAGCACTTATGCCGGCACTTTATATCCTAGCACTTTTTCTGAATGTAGCCTTTCTTATTTTAATTCTATATCTGCACTAGATGTGCCCAGACCTCCGTTTATGCTATGGTGTCTCATGTCTGTTGTTGTCCTGTATTGTTTGTATTGTTTGTATGTTTTAAACCACTACTCTTGCTGTAAACCTAATTGCCCTTCTGGGACATTAATAAAGACCTTGAACCTTGATAGGGCTATATCTTGTCTCTTATCCCTTATCCCTAAACTAACTTGACATTTTTTACTATTAACCCATTCTGACCTGAGATCAGATTCATACGAGGTTTCCGCCGGACACACACTGGTCTGATGAACCCATTCTGACCTGCGATCAGATTCTAAAAATGTCAGTCGCTCTTCAATTTTTCAAAAATAGCAGACCTACAAGCTCGTATCGCGCCACTCGGTGGCGCGATATGAGCTTGTAGATCTGCTATTTTTAAATAGCTAAAGCATAACATGATGCTGACACCAAAATGGGTGCCCGGTCAGAATGGGTTAAAAAACCTTTTTAAATGGTTCAAATAGCTGATCTACAAGCTCACAATGTCTCGACGTAGATCGGCTAGTTGAACTATTTTAAATGTTTTTCAAAATTATAAAAAAAAAAAAAAATTGTTTAGGGATAAGGGTGGCGCAAGATGGAGCCCCTAGTCTCTTTGCTGCACCTGGCAGTTATGACCGTGAGGGCAACTCTCGAAGGTTTTTGGGCCCATGCAGGCAAGCTTTATCCTAAACTGGATCAACTTACTTCCTCCTCAGTGTGGAGCGACGGTAGCCATGCAGAATCGACAACGATGCATTGAGCTAGGACAAGAGAAAGGAGGCAAAGTGTACTGCATATTAGAAATATGTGTGCAACAAACATGTTTTGTTTTTGTTTTTATCCCATGATTTTGTAACCCATTGTTCACCCCTTTGTCAATTATCTAATGTGATCCTGGGCTCTACACACCCTCCGCCAACCTGGGGAGAGCAATGGACTTGAACTCATGCTTCCTTCATGCATGAGTGTCCAAGTCGCTCCTTTACACCTGACAGGGGGGGAGTTTCCCTGGTTGGACCAGGATTACTGCATGTTATTTGTGAGGGTACCTACCCTAGGGGACACGGGGAGAACATGCAAACTGCACACAGAAAGGCCCCCTTTCGCCAACCCCGACCCGGGTACGGGCACATGTTTCATTTCTAAATATAAGCAGAAAAATCTGACCAGTCTGAAGCGAGTGTTGCAACAGCACAGAACTCTAAACATCAGGACATAGGTTAGGACGTTAGGACATATGGAGGGACATATGGAGGGACATATGGAGGGACATATGGAGGGACATAGGGACATTGCTGTTCCTTGGAGTGGTTGCACTCTCACCAGCTGAACGATCTCTCTCTGGATCTCGTGAACGGTGACGCTCTTGAAGACTTCAGGATCGTGAGGCTTCCTGTTCACACTAAATGTGCCCAAGAAGGTCTTTGCTGTATGTGGCAAAACAAATATTCATATTAATAATCAACAAGGACGGCGCCAGCTGCCTACTTTGGGGATCTTTGTTTCAGATCCATTGTGACTCAGAGAGCCCTATTTTACACAAGTGGTTCTCAACTTGTGGATCGGGACCCCCAAGGGGGCATGATTGTTTTTGTGGGGTCCCCAGATTACTTATTTTACAATTACGGACTTTTAAGACCTTATTAATTCCTCAAAAAAAAGGAGGAAAAAAAGAAAGTGAGCTTTAACTACTGCAAAAAAAGTAATCCGCAAACTATACTATAAAAACATGTCAAAGATTGGCCAAATTGTCAAATTATATAAGACAGAGGCAATGATGTTTTTAAATAGCCGATCTACAAGCCAATCGATTTTCGAATATTTATCTGTGGAACTGAGTCAAATAAAATGTAATCATGCCTCAACTTCCAAGTGCTTGTCAAATTATGATTCTTCTGGGCAGTGGATTAATGGTAAATTTATAGTGCCTTTATCCAAAAGGTGCTTTACATAGATTGTGCATCAATTCACCCATTCACACACACATTCATATACCGATGGCGGCAGAAACCATGCAAGGCACTGGCCAGCACATCAGGAGCAATTTGGGGGCGGCGATTGCTCAGGGGTACCGTAATGTTGCCAGTTCGATCCCGGGCTCCCCCAGAGTTACTGTTCAAGTGTCCTTGAGCAAGACACTGAACCCCTAATTGCTCCTGATGTGCTGGTTGGTGCCCTGCATGGTTTCCGCCGCCATTGGTGTATGAATGTGTGTGTGAATGGGTGAATGTAATGCACAATCTCTGCCTTGGATAATGGCGCTACATAAATGCACCATTTACCATTTTATATTTGGGGTTCAGTGTCTTGCTCAAGGACACTTCAACACTAACTCTGGGGGAGGCCGGGTTCGAGCTGGCAACCTTGCGGTTACCATCCAGTCACTCTACCCCTGAGCCACTGCCGCCCCGTGGATCAAATGCCGAATAATTAATGGGCCTTGATATGAAAAAGGTTGAGAAAATAAACACTGGTTTTGGGGGCTCACAGCCTGAAAACCCCTGTTTTACACCACCCTGGCCTGGGGGGTCACAGCCTGAAAACCCCTGTTTTACACCACCCTGGCCTGGGGGGTCACAGCCTGAAAACCCCTGTTTTACACCACCCTGGCCTGGGGGGTCACAGCCTGAAAACCCCTGTTTTACACCACCCTGGCCTGGGGGCTCACAGCCTGAACACCACTGTTTTACACCACCCTGGCCTGGGGGCTCACAGCCTGAAAACCCCTGTTTTACACCACCCTGGCCTGGGGGGTCACAGCCTGAAAACCCCTGTTTTACACCACCCTGGCCTGGGGGCCTTCCTTACCTTTGGTGCAGGTGCGTCCATCCTCCAGGTCAAAGCCTAGCGGACACTCACAGCTGAAAGAGCCCCGTGTGTTCACACACATGGAGCCTGGGGGACAGGGGTTGTTGTGACACTCGTTCGCATCTGGACACGCACACGCACACACACACACACACACACACACACACACACACACACACACACACACACACACACACACACACACACACACACACACACACACACACACACACACACACACACACACACACACACACACACACACACGTTATTTATTATTAGTTTGAGAATCACAGAAAACTGTCATGATTTAGAAGACATTTGTAGAATCAGTTCTCGGAGCCTCACCCTCGCTGCAGGTGGAGCCGCTCCAGGCCGGCTGACAGTGGCAGGTGAACGTCCCTCCTCCGTAGCTGCCACACATGCCTCCGTTCATGCAGGGGTTGAGCACGCAGGGACTGACTACACAGGTTGGGACAACAGACAAGAGACGGTCAGTGGTGTACTGTATAGGTCAGTGGTTTTCAACCAGCGGTCGGCCCTTGAGGGGGCCCCTGGTTGTCCCTATACGGCCCAGTGGTCGGCCCTTGAGGGGGCCCCTGGTTGTCCCTATACGGCCCAGTGGTCGGCCCTTGAGGGGGCCCCTGGTTGTCCCTATACGGCCCAGTGGTCGGCCCTTGAGGGGGCCCCTGGTTGTCCCTATACGGCCCAGTGGTCGGGCCTCGAGGGGGCCCCTGGTTGTCCCTATACGGCCCAGTGGTCGGCCCTTGAGGGGGCCCCTGGTTGTCCCTATACGGCCCAGTGGTCGGGCCTCGAGGGGGCCCCTGGTTGTCCCTATACGGCCCAGTGGTCGGGCCTTGAGGGGGCCCCTGGTTGTCCCTATACGGCCCAGTGGTCGGGCCTTGAGGGGGCCCCTGGTTGTCCCTATACGGCCCAGTGGTCGGGCCTTGAGGGGGCCCCTGGTTGTCCCTATACGGCCCAGTGGTCGGGCCTCGAGGGGGCCCCTGGTTGTCCCTATACGGCCCAGTGGTCGGCTCTTGAGGGGGCCCCTGGTTGTCCCTATACGGCCCAGTGGTCGGGCCTTGAGCATGTCCTGATGGGAAAATCATGCATGTGCATACTCTCTATAGTGTGAGTGTATAGATTTTGGGACATAAATATTATATTAGAAGCTTTTTTTTTTTAATCAAGAATTGATAATAATGCATCGCCTTGCATTGTGAGCTTGTAGATCAGCTATTTTCAAATGGTCGAAATATATATTGTTTCATGTAATTGTTTTTTAATCAAAATTAAAATCTCCAAAGTAACTACTAGTAACTAAAGTTTTCAAATAATTGTAGTGGAGTAAAAGTACAGATTTTGGCTCTGAGATGTACTGGAGTAGAAGTAAAAGTACTGGAAACTGGAAATACTTAAAGTAAAGTACAAATACATCGACATTGTACTTAAGTGCAGTACTTAAGTAAAAGTATACTTAGTTACTTTCCACCACTGCTGCTGACCTGGTTGTGCGCTGGCGGTGGGCCGCCGGACATCCATGGGCTGCGTGGTGGTGGGCATGGGCACCGCGGGCTCCGTGGGCACCGTGGGCACCGCGGGCTCCGTGGTCAGCCTGTCCGTCTGCTGCCTCCCTGTGGGGTGAGGAGTGGGCGTAGTAGCCCTGGCGGCGGTGCTGCTGCTGTGGGTGTATGTGCTGCTGCTGCTGGTGGTGGTGGCGATGGCGGTGGTGGTGGTGGTGGCGTGCCCTCCGCGGGTGGTGCTGTTGTTCAGGGGGCTGGCCGTGCTGGTCTCCAGCCGGATGGTGGTGACGTTGGTGGGGCTGGCGGGCTGCGTGGACGGCCTCTGGGTGGTGGTGGTGGTGGGGGGGGGGGTTGTGTTATATGTGATCAGATTTGACTGAGAGCCTGCCATCGCTCCAGCTTTTCACACTTTAATTGCCCGGGGTTATTTAATCCATTAAATTATAGCGCCCAGTCGATTTATAGCAACGGAACACTTTTAACGTCAGACCGGATGTTGTTCCGGATGTGGCTGTAGCAACTAGATGTAGCCAAACCACTCTCGATGCGATCGGACAACAACGGGAGGTAAGAATAAATCTATCGCGACTAGCGACTGGACAGCGGAGGGCCGTCTAACACAGGATCTTTTTTTATAATTAGACGGGATGATTTAGATCGCGAGTTAATAACGTTTTAAGATTTTAGTTGTCGTCGGCTAAACAGCGGGGGGGGGGGGGGGACACATTTTCGATGACGTCTCACTGTTGCGCAACATCGAGGATTGCGCCACAGGCGCTCCCAGGCTGTAACAAATTTACGTCATATTTGGCCGACATTTTACCTAATTTCTCCTTTCATTGTCGATGGCAAATATGAGACGTGTGGGGACAAGATGACGTACATTTTTCCTTCATTGTCAATGGCATTTAATGTTTGTGTTGCGGACATTTTATGGGGACAAAAGCTGAGTATAGGAGGGGCTATAGCGGCCCCTCAAAAATCAACAAGCTCCATCCCTACTTTTTTCAACAAGCTCCATCCCTACTCCATGCCCAAAACGACACTAACCTGGGTGTGCAGGGAGGTGGGCAGAGTGGTGCGCGGGGCCAGGGTGGAGGTGGTGGTGGGGTGATGGGTGCTGCGCTGCGTGGGAGAGCCCTGGGTGGGGGTGCTGCTGAGCTGGGGAGGCAGCAGGGTGCTGGCTGGTGGAGGAGGGTGGGTGGAGCCGATGAAGGGTGGCGCGGTGGCTCTGTCTGTCGTCTCCTCCTCCTCCTCTTCCTCCTCTGTGACCTGCGGTCTGTGTAGGCGTTCAGCCGTTAATTGAATTAACCCATTTAGACCTGAGACCAGATTCTACTAAATGTATTCTATGTCCTGACAGTTTTCTGAAAATCGTATGTTTCTATACCCATCAATGTGGGGGTCCTGCACTTTTTTCAGTGGCGTGCACAGATAGACACTAGGGGGTGCTAGAGCACTTTTTTTAATGTGCCCTTTTGAAAAAGAAAATAAAAAGTGTTTACGTTTTTTTTGTAGTGTACACTGTACAGTATGTGGACCATGGTGACATTGATCAATTCTTGATAAAAAGTATAATATATTATTTAGGCCCCAAAATTAACTATTAAGGCACGCGCTGCAGAAGGTGCCCTTTTTTCACTTGAGCACCTGCCCCTCTAAATGTCTGTGCACGCCACTGCCTTTTTTCTCTCATTTGAGCCCCATATGCACACCACAGTTACCTGTGTGTGACGGTGACAGGCGTGGTGGTGGTGGTGGTGGTGAGGGGCAGCTCAGTGGCCAGCGCTGGTCTGTCCGTCTCTGGGAGGACGTGGGTGGGTGACAGCGTGCCCTCCAGGACCGCCACCACGGTGCTGGCCTCCAGCGTAGGCGTGGCCTCGGTCAGGGCCAGGACTGTGCTCCGCTCGTCCCCCTGGGGTGGAGACATGCTGTCTGTCCCCGGCACAGTGTAGGGTGGAGACACACTATCTGTCCCCTGATCCACAGTGTGGGGTGGAGACACACTATCTGTCCCCTGATCCACAGTGTGGGGTGGAGACATGCTGTCTGTCCCTTGCACAGTGTGGGGTGGAGACACACTATCTGTCCCCTGATCCACAGTGTGGGGTGGAGACACACTATCTGTCCCCTGATCCACAGTGTGGGGTGGAGACATGCTGTCTGTCCCTTGCACAGTGTGTGGTGGAGACACACTGTCTGTCCCCTGATCCACAGTGTGTGGTGGAGACATGCTATCTGTCCCTTGCACAGTGTGTGGTGGAGACATGCTATCTGTCCCTTGCACAGTGTGGGGTGGAGACACGCTGTCTGTCCCTTGCACAGTGTGGGGTGGAGACACACTGTCTGTCCCCTGATCCACAGTGTGGGGTGGAGACACACTATCTGTCCCCTGATCCACAGTGTGGGGTGGAGACACACTATCTGTCCCCTGATCCACAGTGTGGGGTGGAGACACGCTGTCTGTCCCTTGCACAGTGTGTGGTGGAGACACACTGTCTGTCCCCTGATCCACAGTGTGTGGTGGAGACATGCTATCTGTCCCTTGCACAGTGTGTGGTGGAGACATGCTATCTGTCCCTTGCACAGTGTGGGGTGGAGACACGCTGTCTGTCCCTTGCACAGTGTGTGGTGGAGACACACTGTCTGTCCCCTGATCCACAGTGTGGGGTGGAGACACGCTGTCTGTCCCTTGCACAGTGTGTGGTGGAGACATGCTATCTGTCCCTTGCACAGTGTGTGGTGGAGACACACTGTCTGTCCCTTGCACAGTGTGTGGTGGAGACACACTGTCTGTCCCTTGCACAGTGTGCGGTGGAGACATGCTGTCTGTCCCTTGCACAGTGTGCGGTGGAGACACGCTGTCTGTCCCCTGATCCACAGTGTGGGGTGGAGACACACTGTCTGTCCCTTGCACAGTGTGCGGTGGAGACATGCTGTCTGTCCCTTGCACAGTGTGCGGTGGAGACACGCTGTCTGTCCCCTGATCCACAGTGTGCGGTGGAGACACGCTGTCCGTCCTCTCCTCCTCCTGGCCCAGCGTGCTGCTAGAGCTCTGCGTTGCGCCAGAGAACTCTGTGAATGTCAAAACCCCAGCAAGGGTTATTAATTATTAATTTATGTTCAACGTAACAAAAGTATTGGCATCAAAAATATACTTAAAAGTAGAGATGTCCCCGATACTGTATCGGTATCGGAAAAGTATCGGTATCGGCCCTTATTTGTCATATCAGGTCGTATCGATTAATATGCCTAACCACACGATCCGACACAGGGGTAAGGGGTTGACACCATGGCAGGTAAATAAAATGTTGGTGCATGTGGAGCTTGCTTTGGAGTTGCCCAAACTGCAAGTGCACATTTGAGTGAGGAGTCTGCTATATAAACACAACAAGAGATATATAGCATAATAACAATAATAGCCTAATAATGCTAAACTATAACAACCTTGTGTCACAGTGTCCTGATCCGAGGTGTTGGTAGTCATCCCGCTCTCCGACACAACGAGAGGTGGAGCTTCCGTTCGCTCTGCGTCGCCCTCCTCTCGTCTCCTCGCCGCGCCCTCCGTCGCCACACTGAGAGACGGCGTGGAGATGGGCGTGCCCTCAGACACGGAGGAGGAGAGCACGTCCTGGGTGGCGCCCAGCGTCTCCGACTCCGTTCCCCTGGAGGAGTAGGAGTCGGAGGAGCGTTGGGGTGGCCGGTGCTCAGAGCGTGTAGCGTCCATGTTGCTGTGGGTCCTGGTGGAGGAGGAGGAGGAGGGCAACCTGTGCCGGTAGTCCTCAGACCCTGCGTCCGTGCCTGGGAGACCCCAGGTGGAGGCCCCCGGGGGTTGCTGGGAGTTGGAGTTTATTACCTCTGTGAACATGGAGGAGGTGCTGTTGTTGTTGTTGTCATGGCTACTGCTGGAGGAAGAGGAGGAGGTGACAGACAGCAGGGTCCTCTCTCCAGCACGGCTGATGGTGGTAGAGATGAAGGCACTGGTGCTGCTGCTGGCGTGGTCCGCGTGGACAGACGTCCCCAGCGATGTCCCTCCAGCCAGGCCTGTCACCATTAGAACATTTAAATGTTACACCTGAGACCGATTCTAAAACATGCTTCTAAATCCTAACTGTTTCCTGAAAAACCTAATGTTTCTATGTGTCAGTATCTGCATTTGGCCACGGACCCCCATCTGAAAATATGTTGTTCCAGGGACCCCCCCCCCCCCCCAGAAGCAAAGATTTGATTAAAAAACGCTCTGAAAGAAATAGAATATAATTGGTTCACGGACCGGATTATAGACGATTAGCGGTATGTAATAATAATTGTGTCATGCATACCCCCAGCGTCCGACTCGGTGACGCCCCCCAGCCGGAGGCCCGTCTCTGGGCTGTCTCTGGGTAGCCTGGCCTCCTCCGTCACCACCCAGGGCTCCTGGGAGTTGTAGTCCGTCACTGTCCAGGGCCGGGGCTCCTGGGAGATGTAGTGTGGCAGCAGGTCTGGGGAAAGGTTATTATTATAGTAAAAACTTTATAAACGACAACTAACTGTCTGAAAGTGTATTGTACGTTTACAAGATTAACTCAAAAGGCAAAGAATTCCTTCGTTTTTGTTTTTGTCAATGTATTCATACGCTTTTTGGGATGATATGAAATGCTATCTTTTCTTGCGTTTTCAATACACAATACTTACGGTGGCCCATTTCAACCCTGCACCTGACAAATAACCAGTGGGGCCCCCATCCCATCCCATCCCTAAACTATTCTAACCTTGGTCTGGGGCGGCCAGGTCCTCCCAGTAGGTGATGCTGGCCTCAGTGCTGGACACTAACCTTGGTCTGGGGCGGCCAGGTCCTCCCAGTAGGTGATGCTGGCCTCAGTGCTGGACACTAACCTTGGTCTGGGGCGGCCAGGTCCTCCCAGTAGGTGATGCTGGCCTCAGTGCTGGACACTAACCTTGGTCTGGGGCGGCCAGGTCCTCCCAGTAGGTGATGCTGGCCTCAGTGTTGGACACTAACCTTGGTCTGGGGCGGCCAGGTCCTCCCAGTAGGTGATGCTGGCCTCAGTGTTGGACACTAACCTTGGTCTGGGGCGGCCAGGTCCTCCCAGTAGGTGATGCTGGCCTCAGTGTTGGACACTAACCTTGGTCTGGGGCGGCCAGGTCCTCCCAGTAGGTGATGCTGGCCTCAGTGTTGGACACTAACCTTGGTCTGGGGCGAGCAGGTCTTCCCAGTAGGTGATGCTGGCCTCAGTGCTGGACACCACGGTGTTGATGAGAGGCTGCGTGGACGACAGCGGGCCTGCCGTCTGCTCCGATGACCAGCCTGTCTCTGCTACGCGCTGCCTCCTCACTTCAGTGACTGTGGACAAAACAACTTTAGATTAGTTCAGTCAGATAACTCACGGACAGATTTAACCAATATTTATTATAGAATGAGAATAAGTGTGCATATAATATTTTATCTTGGCGTTCGGCTCTGCTGCATTTCTTTTCCCTACTGGGCACAATCAAACACCATCATTAAACATTAAGAGCAGGGAGATAGATATACAATAACAACCCACCCATGGGGAACATAAATAACAGAGCCCACCGGTGGTGCTGGGGTGGTGGAGGGAGAAAACATAAAAAATATATATATTATTATTATTATTATTATTATTATTAATTTATATTCTTATAACAATCGACTCTCTCCCCATGACTTCGGCCTGGTGGAGACAATAAAACATACTCTCTCCCCATGCCTTCGGCCTGGTGGAGACAATAAAACATACTCTCTCCCCATGCCTTCGGCCTGGTGGAGACAATAAAACATACTCTCTCCCCATGCCTTCGGCCTCGTGGAGACAATAAAACATACTCTCTCCCCATACCTTCGGCCTGGTGGAGACAATAAAACATACTCTCTCCCCATGCCTTCGGCCTGGTGGAGACAATAAAACATACTCTCTCCCCATGCCTTCGGCCTGGTGGAGAGTGAGACAATAAGCTCTGGTTGAAAAAGGGGAGAAGTGGCCCTCTAACGTTCACCTCCATTCCTGCATTGTCCAAACAACGTCACCAGGGGGTGTCCAAGAGCCACTGTTTGGGCAGTGATCATGGACTGCAGGAGTGGAGTGGTGGAGGGGCGAGGGGGAAGAAGTTGCTGTCAGAAGTAGCTTGCCTGCGGATGTAATGATTTTTGGGCGGAGAACAATTGGCAGCGGGGCTCGTCTACCCCAACAAAGGGCCTGGGGCCCTAAATATGGCGGTGGCCCTGCATGTCCGCTGGGAATCAGCCATTTCCTTCCTAAAGCATGAGTGAGAGCAGCGGGGCCCTGCTGGAAACACTGTCGGTGAGGATGTGTTGCTTCAACCCCAGAGTCAAAGTATAGATAGATAGATCTACTTCTGGTCATAGCAGCTCCGCCACAAGTGAAAGTGTCTCAGTCAAAGTTGTACTTGGGTTTAAGGTACTGGAGTGTGTTGCTTTAAAACAAAAAAGTACAAATTCCAAATTATAGCGTTGTTGTTGGGCAAAAACATGTTGTTTTCTTAAACACACAACAGAGTCACACAAAAGCATCCAAAGTAGCAGATCTGCAACTTCCTCAAGTTTCAACATGTTTAACTTCAGTAGACTTTTGCTAGCGGACTGAACTCATGCTTCCATCTATGCATGAGGAGTCCAAGCTGCTTCTTTTCACCTGACAGGGGAGAGTGTCGCCGGCCGGACGTAGCGCGTGGAAGGAACACGTTATTCCGACCGGTTCCTTTCCCCTCCATCAGGCGCCCCGGCTGTCCAGGGGGAGGCAGTTTAGAGACCAGGATTACTGCATGTTTTTTTGTGAGGGTATACCTCACCTAGGGGACACGGGGAGAACATGCAGTGTTAAGGAACGCTGCAAAGTCCGCTTCAGCCATTTGGAACCCCCTCCGAGAACCCAAAGGGTGCCTGCAAGGCCTACTTTGTGAAACACTAGAGAGAGACGTACCGTACAGCAATAAATAGGCAATATGGACGCACGCACGGGAACACCACACCCTATCCTTGGAGCCCCAATTGATTTCGGGTGAGGTACATTGCACGCACGCGCACACACACACACACACACACACACACACACACACACACACACACACACACACACACACACACACACACACACACACACACACACACACACACACACACACACAGTCACACACACAGATCTGTATTGATGATGTAATCTCCCACAATGGGATGAGTAAGAGATGATGATTATTTGATGCGTAGCAGACCCTCTCATGTACATTATTTGTCCCTAGGAATCATGCTCGGCTTTAGAAGCATTGTCTGGACACCAGGCGGCCCCACCACTTAAAGCAGTGGTTTTCCAGTCCATTAAGTCCATTATTTATTCAGCATTTGAGCACGGACCACCATTTAATTCCATCCATGCTGTATTGATGTTGGTATCATTATTGTAGAGATAACAGGCAAACGTCGATCAACATCATTATTTTATGCCCATGAAGTTACAATGAGTTTGTATAGGAAGGGGGCGGGGCAACTAAAATATCAAATATCTAAATACTGAATTGAGCAACTTAAAAACTGTCTGGGGTGTTCACATAAAAGCCTGAGTAGACGATAAAATGACCCAACGTTATTTTGAAAGTAAAATATCCCCTTTAAACCCATTTAGGCCTGAGGTCGAAATAAAAATATATATATTCTGACAGTTTTCTGAAATACCTATGTTTCTGTATCAGTGGTGCTCAATATTTCATGTCAAGGACCCCACAAATGATGTTATTGGCCACAGACCCCCATCTAAAAATATGTCATTCCAGGAACCCCTCAGAAGCAAAGATTTTAGTTAAAAACGTGCGCTCTGAAAGAATATATATTCAAAGATTTGTGCCGCATTTTCACGATTTGAAAAATCGTGAGCTTGTAGGTCTGCTATTTTTCAATAGCTAAAGTATAACATAATGCTTAAAACACCAAAAGGGGTTCCCGCCCAGAATTTAAGTGACATCGATCAGAAGACGCACACAGCGCTTTTCTGGCCACAAAACCAATGTCCAAGTGAAAGCACACAAGTCTATAACTCTGGGAGTGTACAAACGGAACCCTTACGGCTCCATTTTACCCCATTTGTCACGCTCAAGAGTTATGGGGGCCATTGACATTTTCTTTTTAAGTTTGAGAACCACTGCTCTACCTCTGGTGCAGTGGTTTTCAACCAGTGGTCCGGGGACCAACAGTGGTCCTTGAGGAGGTAGGTGGTCCTCAGCTAAATGATGGGAACTCTCGAGTTGTTAAAAGATCTGGCAGCATTACTTAATTTACAAGAAGTCTACACATTTAGAGAGAATGTTTGTTATTTTGACAACGACAACAACATATTCTTTAGTTTAGGATCGGAGAGGCTGAATCTCATCAAATGGTGGTTTCCGACTCCGTGGCTCAAATGCAAAACAACTAATGGGCCTTGACGTGAAAAGCGGTTGTAAACCTAAAACCGCTGCTCTAGTGTGACTCACTGTGTGAGATGGACAGCATTGGAGCTGCGGTGGCAGCCGGCCCTGTACTGGGCAGACGTACAGCACCCTGCTAGCCTGGTGAGAGGAACAAAACAGGCCTCAGAGCTGGACACCATCCAGAGCGTAACACACACAGCATGCAAGCAGCCGTCCCAGAACCCAGGCAGGGCAAGGGAGAGTTCAACTGCAGCCCAGCCTGCAGTGCACATGTGTCCACGCAGTCCACCCACGGGGAGTGCTCCATGAGGCAGTCCACCCACGGGGAGTGCTCCATGAGGCAGTCCACCCACGGGGAGTGCTCCATGAGGCAGTCCACCCACGGGGAGTGCTCCATGAGGTGTCTTGTGTCCATGCAGTCCACCCACGGGGAGTGCTCCATGAGGTGTCTTGTTGTTGGGCCATTTAGCCTGTGTTTTCCCTCACTCTCTCTCTTTCTCACTTCCTCTGTTTGTCTTATTTCTTTCCCTCTCTCTTCCTCTGCAATACTCTCTCTCTCTCCTACTCTCTCTCTCTCTCGCTCTCAGCTAGCTGATTGCCGACCAAGTAGCCAGACTTGAGCACAGGCAGGTTGGGCACTTCAACACATAGCTGGGGGGGGGGGGGGGGGGGGGGGGGGCTCAAACCTGGGACCTGCCCTGTTCCCCAGGTTGCCTATCTCTCTCTCACTCTGGATCCAGTCCGTGGTCGTTATAGTAACCAAAGTCAGACTGGAACGTGCTGTTGGCAACACTGCAGCGGACTGACCCTCCCTACGGCCCACACACACACACACACACACACACACACACACACATGCACGCCAGTTGTTTGTCTATTTATCTCTGAACTGTTCACACACTGGTGTCTCCTTCTCCCGGCAGCATCAAAGGTCGTCCCGTGGACGTGCGTCCGCATGGGACGGGTGTTGTTTCTGCCTCACCGGGGGGTCAAGTGCGTGCGACAGGTTCCAAGGATTCACCGCAAGAACATGAAGAAGTGTCATGAATAGAATGACTATTTATGGCCATTTACTGTATGACTGCAAGTCAACCATTGTTTCAGACTTTTGCCTTGATGCCGTTGAGACGAAGAACCATCGAAGTCCTTAACCCATTCTGACCTGAGATCAGATTCATACGAGGTTTCCACTGGACACACACTGGTCTGATTAACCCATTCTGACATGAGATCAGATTCTAGAAATGTCAGTCGCTCTTCGATTTTTCAAAAATAGCAGACCTACAAGCTCGTATCGCGCCACTCGGTGGCGCGATATGAGCTTGTAGATCTGCTATTTTTCAATAGCTAAAGCATAACATGATGCTGACACCAAAATGGGTGCCCGTTCAGAATGGGTTAAAGTCTATCAAATTAAAACAAATGAAAAGTAAATACTCTTAAATCACTTAAAAAAGCATTTTTGGGAGGTCACACAATTGGACTAATGTGCTTTTGTACATGATATTGCTTTTGTACATGATATTTATTGCCTTATATTTATTGCCTATATAGGATGTTAATGGTACAGTATATGGTCACATATAAACCCCTATTAAAATAATTGCTCAATACCGACAGCCGGTCAGCAAGTGGATTCATGAATGTTATGTATATAGACAATATTTTAGGCCAATAAAAAAATACTATATACCAAAGTTCCCACTTTAAACAAAAGAAGCCAGTCGGCTGGCGGACTAACTAACGTGCGGTACACATTAACAGAGATGACCACAACTGTTCAAGGATTTCCATCCATGGATTGCTATTAAACTACTGTAGTACCTGCTATTATTGTTATTGCTGTCAATTATAGTCATTACTATTGTTGTTGCTGAGTCTGTCTGTCTGTCTGTCTGTCTGTCTGTCTGCCTGTCTGCCTGTCTGTCTGTCTGTCTGTCTGTCTGTCTGTCTGCCTGTCTGCCTGTCTGTCTGTCTGTCTGTCTGTCTGTCTGTCTGTCTGTCTGTCTGTCTGTCTGTCTGTCTGCCTGCCTGCCTGTCTGTCTGTCTGCCTGTCTGTCTGTCTGTCTGTCTGTCTGTCTGTCTGTCTGTCTGTCTGTCTGTCTGTCTGTCTGCCTGCCTGCCTGCCTGTCTGCCTGCCTGTCTGTCTGTCTGTCTGTCTGTCTGTCTGTCTGTCTGTGTCTGTCTCTCTCTCTATTCTCTCTAATTGTACTAAAAATGGAACAACATTGAACTGTAAGGTTCTTTTTGGTTCCATTTACACACCTGTAAGGGTCCATTTGAAACTTTTGAAAGGTCTTGTTAAATTGTGAAAACTTTTTAAAGTGATTTTGAACATTTTTGTCAGATGGCGTTTCGCGGACAAACACATGCCAACTTGTGACATGAAAATGTTTTCTCTAGGAGGCTTTCATTCAGTCCGAGTCATCAGTCTGCACTGTGAGAACCACTGGGGATATATTTCAAACTGATTAAGACAGAGACATGGCACATCCTCCAACGTCGGTGCTGAGCCAAACTTTATGCAACTCGCAGCGGCAGCAGAATATCCTAGATGCTCCAAACTGTTTTTCCAACTGCAGCAAACGAGCGACAGCGTTTCCACCTTGTTCAAGTTGGCAGTTGGAAGAAGATGGCACGCGAGGTCCAAAACGTCTTGCTTGCAGCCGTACTGCCACTGGCAATACAACTTGGAGTGATTCAAAGTGAGTTGCGGTTGCGAGCCCTCCTTTCATATATTGTAATGTCAAACTGACAACACATCCAGCTCTGATGACATTAAGGCTGATGGTCTTAAGCCTGTCGTGTCGGGTGGCCAAATTTGACTGAGGGACTGCCATCGGATTTTTTTTTATTTTTTTTATTTTTTTCATGTCATATGAAAGCATGGAATCATAGCTTCAAATTGACATATTGGTTGTTCAGTTTGACGCACTAGTTTTGGAGATATGGCTTATAGAGAAATGTCTTGCAGAGAAACAGAGAGTTGAGAAAACAGGCTTGAAAGGTTCACTTCTGTGGTGGTCTCCAACATTACACCTAGCTAAATGTTTAAGCATTTATTTCATATATACATGTCGATTTCAGCTCTGACATTTATTTCAGACATGCTCTAGTATGTGAAGAGTCTGCCTGTGCTATTAACTAATTTGGTGAAAAGCTGGAATTTGCACAATGGCAGGCTCTCAGTCAAATCTGGTCACAATTATGTCCAAAACTGTTACTTTTCAGGATTCAAATAAAGAAAATAGCTAAAGTGGCAGATCTACAAGCTCAAAACGTACCGATTTGTGCCGCTTTTCAAGCTTGTGGATCTGCTACTTTTGAGGGTTTTGTGTGGCGCTGTAGTACGATCAGGTATAGGCCACAACATGTTGACGTTAGATTTCTGCCCGACAGCATCGATATGTTATACTCACTCAACGGGATGGAAGTTGTCTATCTCAGTGGTTCTCAACCTGTGGGTCGGGACGCCCAGGGGGGGGGGTCGCCACATGGTTTTTGGTGGGGTCCCCAGGTGACAGTGCAGTGACATTTTAAGGCATACATGCATGGGCAACTGGCGGACCACATGAGGGGCTCCACAGTTCGCATGTAATGTCACTTGAACTTTGACATGGAAACTGAGACACAGAAGCTGTCTACTGCCGTGGTTCCCAAAGTGGGGTCCGGCGGGGACCCCCAGGGGTCCTTGAGGGAGTTCCAGGGGGTCCCCAGCTAAATGATAGTTTGGAACCAAATGGACCTTTACGGTTCTGTAACTATCTGAGAGTGTATGAATGGAACCAAATGGACCCTGATGGTTCCATTTGTACTCTATAAGAGTTAAATTAACATTGATTTTACAATATAAATTGAGGGTTCCAGAGATAGAAATGCCATTAAATGGGGGTCTGTAGACTAATATGCATGTCAAACTTGGGGGGTCCTTGAACAGGTTGAGAATCACTGCTAGCCGTACAAATAATCTCTTATGGGGGTCCCTGGAATATCTCTTCAAATAGGGGTCCGCGGGCTAATTAGTGTCAATGTGGGGGTCCTTGGGAACCACTGGTCTACTGGATATCTGTCTATTATGTTCACTTCCAAGCCACACTGCATAAACCAATATTTCTTCAGCTTATAGGCAGGCTATTTCTTGAAGAATATATAAAGAAAAATAATGACTTATGAATCACTGCAATAGACTGTGTGGGAAAACAATGCATTGTGAACTTGTAGATCGGCTATTTTCATTATTTCCGGAAAATACAATAGACTGTGCACCTATATAACCTATAGTGAAATGGCCACATCAATTATCAATCAATTCATCAATTATTTTGTATTAACTTAGCGATTATACATCAATTATTTTATTAAAACTTTATATTGATTATTTTCTATAGGCCTAATCAACGAAATCGATGAACTCTCACAAGGTGATTTGGTGATGTGGATCGGCTATTTTTGACAAAGAAATGTGGTGTAGGAGTGGGGGGGAGGGGGGGGGGGCGGGGGGCAGCCCAAGTACAGTTGCAACTCCGGTGCATTATTATACTAAGTATATAATAAATATATATAGAGGGCATGAGTGCTTCAAAGACAAGACTTCTCGAAGCTTTGGTCCTTGTATAGGGGTTTCTAGGGGGTCCCCGGCTCCCCATTAAGGGAGTTAGGGGGTCCCTGACTCCCCATGAAGGGAGTAGGGGGTTCAGGGGGTCCCTGACTCCCCATGCAACGAAATGTGTTAATGCAGCATCACATTCACAATAATGTGAACCACTTTATAATACATTTATACATTATAGCTATAGACTATTACAAAATACCATTATAGCCTATATATATACGGTCACAGCACAATGTCTGCTATTTTTCAAACCTCTTGAACATTATTTATTTTCATTATTAGGCCTAATATATATATTTATATATATATTTTATTATTATTATTTTTCAGATGGGGGTCCGCAGCAACCTATAATTTGATCATTTTGCGGGTCCTTTTTGCTCACACATACTGACCTAATACCGTATCAGTGGCCGCAGCAGCAGTGTTGTGCAGTCCTCCGTCCGTCCCGCTCTGCAGCAGCGGCAGATTGCTTCCAGTTGTTGGTAAGAATAATAATAAAGTGTCCTCCACTGCGTGGCTGATGGAGTCCTCCTCCTCCTCCTCCTCCTCGCCGCGGCCGGTCCCTGATGCTCGTCCCGGGCCGGTAAACACCACCGCCGTGGCTGCATGGAGCTCTTCTCCTCCTGCAGGGCCGGTGGTGGAGGAGGAGTGGTACCGCCGTTCCCGTCCCCTTACTCCCGGACCTGCTGTCCCGTCCCCGTCCAAAGTGTCCGGGGTGGCCGGTGTCCATGCCTGGGCGACGGGGCCCAGTGCCACCATCGCCACAGAGGCACGGAGGAGGAGGAGGAGGACGTGATTCAGAAAACACGTTTCCATGATTCCACACCTAAAAACAACGGGATGACCGCGAAGGATTTTTTACAAGAAGAAGAAGAGATGAGCGGCGGATGATCGCCCGAGGCCACCATCGGAAGAGCGCTTTTGGGGTTTACTTTGAGGTTTTGTTTTAAATGTGTCTCAGTAAAGTGAATCCCTCATGTCGTGGTGGAGCTGAAGGGTTCCTTATAGAGACCATAGTGTAGCAGCGCCTGATGGCGGAGGAGGGAGGGAGGAAGAAGGGGAGAGAGAACTTGTGTGCAGTTTAAGTTCAGCACAAGTGAAGTTGGAGCAGAGAGCATGTTATCACATTCTACAGGCGCCTGAGCTCCTCCCACACACACACACACACACACACACACACACACACACACACACACACACACACACACACACACACACACACACACACACACACACACACACACACACACACGCGCACACACACACACGCATGCACGCGCTCGCGCACACACACACACACACACACAGTGACACACACACAATCACTCACGTCACACGCACGCACACGTATACACTCACAGCAGCGATAGTGGCTTGCCTTGCCTTCAACACAATAAATCCGCTATTCGGACATCAGAAAAGTGTTACATCGGCCCAATTTTCCATCAAGTTCAGAGGACCACACTTTTGGAATAACTTTAAATACCGTCTCATATCGAGTCTGTACCTCAGTTATTTTAAGAGACAATTACTGCAATTTGTCATATTATTATTTGATATTATTATTATTAGCATTTTTTTTTTATATCATCTTTTTTTAAATATATAACGTAATTCTGTTTGGGGGTTTATTTGGCACGGCACATCATGTATGTAAAAGTATTGCTTTATGTATTTTTTTAATTTTACCATATTGTTGTTATGTACATATGTGCAAATAAAATAAAATAAAATAAACGAAAGAAAGAAAAAAAATCACACCTGTGTGAAGTGAGTGGTGCAACTCTGTGTGGGGGTCCCCGGGTGGGAGGGAAGTTCCAGACCCACATGAACGCACCCAGGGTGAAACTTTAGAGAAATTACAGTTACCGTGTGGGGGTCCCTGGGGAGTCCCGGGGTGGGTCCCCGGAACATCCAGGAACGTGCCACGGGGGCCAGGCCGGTTCTTGCAGCCACCCTGCGTCCGAAACGGTTTAGAAATGACCATTGTGGGGGTCCCTCTACTGTACTGTACTGCACTGTCACTGTACTGGCACACCCAATTCATTATATACAGTTAATATGTGCATGTGTGTTTGTGTGTGTTAGGTTGCACACATGTAGGTGGTGAAAAACAACCATGCTGTTTTCGTGCTTAGACCCAGCCAGCCACCCAGCCACACAGATAGCTCCGTAAAGGGACTAAGGGAGTGGTTGCACCACAAAAAAAAAGTGAGTATAGCCTATACTTTTTCAAGTGACAGTTTGGACACCCGACACCGACAGAGACGCTCATGGTATCTAGGGTTCAAGTGGGGAACTCTTTCACCAGTTGTGTGACCACTTGACCTGAGTCACCTAGCAGCTATAGGTCCTAGCTGAGTCACCTAGCAGCTAGGTCCTAGCTGAGTCACCTAGCAGCTATAGGTCCTAGCTGACCACACCATCTGTCAGCCAGTGTTGTTTTCCTCGACTAATACTGCAACGAAAATGTTCGTCGATTACCTTCTTTCACCGACAAAAACGACATCAAAACGAAATGAAAACTAAGCTATGATGACTAAAACTATGAGTAAATATACGGATACTATTAGGCTACGTCAACAAATAAAAACTATAGACTAAAATGTTAGGAAGGGACTAGTGGACAAGAGATCCAGTATATAAGTCATTTTACACTTGGTTGCATGCTGAAAATAGCCAATCTACAAGCTCACAACGCGTCACGATGCGACGCATTTTGAGCTTGTAGATCGGCTATTTTCAGCAAGTGTAAAAACAGTCAATCAACGCCCACGAAAAAAACCCATTTGTCGACTAAATTAACTGTAGATTTAGTCGACTAAAATCTTATTATATTTAGTCGACTGAAACTAGACTAAACACTAAAACATTCCAGGTGACTAAAATGTGACTACAACTAAATGAAAACTATTCAAGAGACCATTATGACTAAAATTAAAATAGAAATTAGCTGCCAAAAACAGCTGTCAGCGTTCAGGTTATCTTCTGAACTCTGTTGGGAATGTTCCATTCATGCTCCACGTCTGTCATGTCTTGCAAAGGCAAAGAGCTGCATGCCCAATTGTGCACATGGTCTTGAACGAACCACTGAGTATGTCCACTGGCCATATTTGGTGCTTTCTCTGCAGGACTCTTTGTACTGTGTTCTTCCTATAAACCAATTAAAACTGGGAAAGGATCCGTCTCATTTTAGATATTAGCTATGTTGTTGCTGCGAGAGTGAGGTCTATAGCCAACACCAACTCGGGATTCCTGGATCGCTGCCCTCCACAATTTCCTATCCAATATCAGGTTCTTGAGCTCTTCAGTGTTGTCAGCCAAGCTGTCGCGCCGCAGAACGTCTACATTAGGTGGTAGGCTTCTTTCCCCTCCTGGCTTTGCCCTGGGTTGGCTCCCATAGGGTCAGTTTACTTGCCTCAAGGCCCTGCCAGCCTCATCCTTCTCTCTCTGACTTTGTCCGTGACTATATGAGCATGTGTGTGTCACAAAGTATAGACAACTTGAAAAAGTGTGTGTGTGTGTGTGTGTGTGTATAAAGCAAATAGTTTGAGATGGGGGTCCATGGCCAAATACATATGAGAGTATGTATTTGGCATGAGTATGTGGCCCGGGGTCCACATGGGGCCCCCACCATCACTTAATGCGGCCTGCAGGTTAATATCAGAGTATTCGATTTCAACTAATTGCTAGTATTAAAATGTTTGGAAAAAGAATGTGGAACTATAGTGGCCCTCTGGAGTGAGTGTGGAACTATAGTGGCCCTCTGGAGTGAGTGTGGAACTATAGTGGCCATCTGGAGTGCGTGGGGAACTATAGTGGCTCTCTGGAGTGAGTGTGGAACTATAGTGGCCCTCTGGAGTGAGTGTGGAACTATAGTGGCCCTCTGGAGTGAGTGTGGAACTATAGTGGCCCTCTGCAGTCAAAGTTGCCCATCCCTGACCTATAGCAGCCATTCTATTGGTGACTCTTTCCATCAATGACATTTCAAATATGCTGCAGGATCTCATCTTATACCAACTTGTGTTGTGATATGGCTTATTTCAGACCTCTGCCATTTTTCTCAGCTAAAACAGCATTGTCTCATCAATATATTATGCTCAAGTGAAATAAATAGAACACGACTGCTGTTACCATCTCCCAAACTGTGATCATCGCTGGACAGCATCGTTCCTAAATGGAATGAATGTGCATTATACTTGAAGGTAAAGTGGTTAGAGCCTAGTTTATTGCACCCCATTGATGTATTGTATACAATAGTGTGAAAATTGAATCTTTTCCTACAGTGAGTCACATAGTGGGGTAAGCTTCAAAAGAAGTGGAGTATCTCTCCAATATGAAGACAATTACACCAACATTATTCTCAGAATAGTAAAATAAACAGTCCTCACAATTGCACTCAGGCATGCACAGGTCGAAGTCTGTCTGGGTCACGCTCCCGAACAAAAAGTTCTGTTTATTCAAATAAAACCTGGACGGGCTGATGATGTGACACTTTGAACCGCCGTCTTTAGCAGACATTTGGGGCTCCATTTTCGTCCATGCTAAACCCCTCATCCCTAAACTTCTTTGCCTTTTTCTTTTTTTACTATTTTGAAAAACATTTTTGAATAGTTCAGCTAGCCAATCATTCTACATTGACACGTTCTGAGCTTGTAGACTGGCCATTTTAACTATTCAAAAATGTTTAGCAAAATAGTAAAAAAAAAAAAAAAAGGCAAAGAGGTTAAGGGATAAGGGGTTTAGCGGTCCTTGGGTTCCAACCCTGTTGCTCGGTAACAGCGGCCCGTCAACCTCGACAAAGTGACTTGAAAACGTATAACTGAGGAGTTTAAGCGACGTCAGTCGAGTCGCGTCCGCGCCATCCCGCTGGCCTCGATGAAGGAGGACTGGTGGTAACGGTGTCGCGAGGAGAAGTCGGCGTTGTCCTCGGTCAGCTGCCTGGTTTCCATGCCGACGCCCGAGAGAGAGGGCGTCACTACGATCTGGTCCCTGGGAGACGGAGGCCTCCTGAGAGGAAAAGGACACCGTGGTGTAAGAATAACTGAGATTTTCTTTAAGTAAAAGCAGCAATACCACAATGTAGAAATGCAGTGTATCCCAATGACATTGGTTGATTTGAAGGGGAGAAAATGTTTTTTCTTTTGTCTTGAAGGGGCATGTTTAGCGCAGAAATAGTATTTTCTTATGGTGTAATTGAGGTCATAAAAGTTAAAATGTAGACGGGAGGAGCCGAGATTCAAACCGCCGACCCATGGATCATTGGACGACCTGTTCTACCTCCTGAGCCACAGTCACTCCAAACCGATATAGACCAGAGGCAAGTCTTTTGTACAAAGACTACAATCTATGAAGGTGTAAAAGTCAAATCCTGAATAATAATCATGTCAGGGTGACATCCTGAACTGAAACACACCTGCAGATGCTGCTCAACGTTGATTTGAGCCATCTGAAAAAGCTGAAGCGAGACGCAGCACCTGTAAAGAAATCAAAACACACACACACACACACACACACACCGTTTATGATTGAAAATGTACCATTATGTTTGAAATGTACCATGGACCTGTATGCTAAAGCCGGTGTATACACTACATTTTTATGTAATGTTCATTATTATGCCCTGTCCCGTCCAGTGGCGTTTCCAGGAATTACATTTTGGGCAGGCAAGAATTACATTTTGGACATTTTGAACCAAATGGACCCCGACGGGTCCATTTGGTTCCACTTGTATACTCTCAGAGTTAAATTAACATTGATTTTACAATATAAATTGGAGTCTCAGAGATAGAAATGCCATTACATAGGGGGGGGTCCATAGAATAATGCATGTCAAACTAAGGGTCCTCAGTCCATTACAATGTTTGAGAATCACTCCTCTTATGGGGGGGGGGGGGGGGTCCCTGGCATGTCATTTTAAATGGGGGTCAAGTGTCAATTTGGTATCTAAAAAGTGCGTAGGAGTGCAGTACTCTAGTGAGGTATGTGCAGCGTCTCGTCGACCCCTACCACCTGTGACACAAGTGTTTCGCACTGCTGTGTTACACTCTGAAGCGTGTCATTGTGTGCTACAGATGCCATAATAGCACAGTTGCACACGATGTCCCTATAGTCAGCTATTCTAGAAATCCTTAAGCCACAACAGCTGTTAAGCGAACACACTGCAAATCAAAATCAGCCAAATTTGAGCCTATACACACACACACACACACACACACACACACACACACACACACACACACACACACACACACACACACACACACACACACACACACACACACACACACACACACACACACACACACACACACACACACACACACACACACACACACGGTGTCCTGAGGATAATTGAAAGACATTTACAATACTATATATCACAAGTTTTCACTCAGCCGATAGCCTCGATTAACCTGACGCTGCCAGATCCAAGAAGCTTGCTACACAAATTTGTTTCACAGCTTATTGGGATCTGGGATCGCGGAAGCAAATTCGATGACGGGGCTGTTCCTTTTTTTCAAGATACTTGGTAGATGATTGGATGGGACCGTCTGTCTATCACCGTGTGGGCGTGCAAACACAACCAATCATATTGACGTGTCTATAGCTTCACGTCCGGTTTCACACATATCCCGCCCTTAGCTCACGCTGATTGGTCCGGTACGGAACGGATTTTTGTCAGCTCATCTGCGTGAGAGATCCCAGATGATTGCTGTGTTGGGAAACATGGTTACCCAATACCGCCCTCATCTGGCAACGTCAGGTTAAGCCTCGATACCCAGGCTTTCATTTCGTCTGCGCGGAAAATGAAAGCCTGGATTTACGCAATGGGCTGCACTGGCCTAAAAGTGGGATCGCTCCAAATGATGTGACTTCAGGGCTCTGAGTGGTGTGCACGCCTCAAAATAACACTGTGAGGAAATCATTACCAGCGGAACTTCAAACGAGGCTATGCGAGGAAAATGAGGAGAATGGCTGAAGAACCCACCACACACCGTCTAAGAAAAAAACCAACGTGTGCCGACTCTGTGGAAATAACTTTGACAGTCCGTTAGAATAGAAAACTGGGCCCAGGCCGTAGCGTAACGGTCTGGGCACCGGACTGGTGATCCAGTCGCGGTGTGCCGCGGGTTCGACTCCCGGACCCGACACGGCCTTTACCGCATGTCATCCCCCCATCTCTCTCCCGTTTCCTGTCAGCCTACTGTCTGTCCCTTAAAAAATCAATAAAAGGCGTAAGCCGCAAAAAAAATATCTTAAAAAAAAAAAAAAGAATAGAAAACTGTTAGGATTTAGAAGACAATTTCGACGTCAGGCCTAAATGGGTTAATAAACGACGTTAAACTGGATTTCTACACACTCACTTTATGCATTACATATATACCCTCTATAGCGTGTTAGAGACACTGACCCATAGTATACCTCCCCTCTATAGCGTGTTAGAGACACTGACCCATAGTATACCTCCCCTCTATAGCGTGTTAGAGACACTGACCCATAGTATACCTCCCCTCTATAGCGTGTTAGAGACACTGACCCATAGTATACCTCCTCTCTATAGCGTGTTAGAGACACTGACCCATAGTATACCTCCCCTCTATAGCGTGTTAGAGACACTGACCCATAGTATACCTCCCCTCTATAGCGTGTTAGAGACACTGACCCATAGTATACCTCCCCTCTATAGCGTGTTAGAGACACTGACCCATAGTATACCTCCCCTCTATAGCGTGTTAGAGACACAGACCCATAGTATATCTCCCCTCTATAGCGTGTTAGAGACACTGACCCATAGTATACCTCCCCTCTACAGCGTGTTAGAGACACTGACCCATAGTATACCTCCCCTCTATAGCGTGTTAGAGACACTGACCCATAGTATACCTCCCCTCTATAGCGTGTTAGAGACACTGACCCATAGTATACCTCCCCTCTATAGCGTGTTAGAGACACTGACCCATAGTATACCTCCCCTCTATAGCGTGTTAGAGACACTGACCCATAGTATACCTCCTCTCTATAGCGTGTTAGAGACACTGACCCATAGTATACCTCCCCTCTATAGCGTGTTAGAGACACTGACCCATAGTATACCTCCCCTCTATAGCGTGTTAGAGACACTGACCCATAGTATACCTCCCCTCTATAGCGTGTTAGAGACACTGACCCATAGTATACCTCCCCTCTATAGCGTGTTAGAGACACTGACCCATAGTATACCTCCCCTCTATAGCGTGTTAGAGACACTGACCCATAGTATACCTCCTCTCTATAGCGTGTTAGAGACACTGACCCATAGTATACCTCCCCTCTATAGCGTGTTAGAGACACTGACCCATAGTATACCTCCCCTCTATAGCGTGTTAGAGACACTGACCCATAGTATACCTCCCCTCTATAGCGTGTTAGAGACACTGACCCATAGTATACCTCCCCTCTATAGCGTGTTAGAGACACAGACCCATAGTATATCTCCCCTCTATAGCGTGTTAGAGACACTGACCCATAGTATACCTCCCCTCTACAGCGTGTTAGAGACACTGACCCATAGTATACCTCCCCTCTATAGCGTGTTAGAGACACTGACCCATAGTATACCTCCCCTCTATAGCGTGTTAGAGACACTGACCCATAGTATACCTCCCCTCTATAGCGTGTTAGAGACACTGACCCATAGTATACCTCCCCTCTATAGCGTGTTAGAGACACTGACCCATAGTATACCTCCCCTCTATAGCGTGTTAGAGACACTGACCCATAGTATACCTCCCCTCTATAGCGTGTTAGAGACACTGACCCATAGTATACCTCCCCTCTATAGCGTGTTAGAGACACTGACCCATAGTATACCTCCCCTCTATAGCGTGTTAGAGACACTGACCCATAGTATACCTCCCCTCTATAGCGTGTTAGAGACACTGACCCATAGTATACCTCCCCTCTATAGCGTGTTAGAGACACTGACCCATAGTATACCTCCCCTCTATAGCGTGTTAGAGACACTGACCCATAGTATACCTCCCCTCTATAGCGTGTTAGAGACACTGACCCATAGTATACCTCCCCTCTATAGCGTGTTAGAGACACTGACCCATAGTATACCTCCTCTCTATAGCGTGTTAGAGACACTGACCCATAGTATACCTCCCCTCTATAGCGTGTTAGAGACACTGACCCATAGTATACCTCCCCTCTATAGCGTGTTAGAGACACTGACCCATAGTATACCTCCCCTCTATAGCGTGTTAGAGACACTGACCCATAGGAAGACCGGGGCTTGTTTTCCCTATGTAGAGGAAGAGCATCAGGGCCACGGTGATGTTTGCCAAGGCGTAGACCCACTGGATAACAAACATGATGAGGAGGGAACACAGCGCCTGAAGGAACGCACACACAGACACACACACGCACACACGCGTAACAAATCCTTCTTTGATGATTCTGATGTCTATAAAGCATGCATGTTTTACTGTGTCACGTATTGCACCATATATTGTGCCACAGGATAATACTGATCAGAGCCTTAGATATAGACAGAGTTACGCAAACTGCGTTCACTTCATGGGTCTTCAGTCCAATGGCGGCTCTCCTACATAGACTTCTATTGAGAATGGGGACAACCAACTGGGACAAGTCCTGGACCGGAAGTAGGCAGAAATGCATTGGACTCAGGCGGCAACAGCCCAGCTTTAATGATCTTAAATCCCTTAATTTTAGATTGTTTTGTAGTAACAGTACAAGATAAACAGAGACTTTAGTTGTTACTGTACAATACTTTAAAACAGTTGTCGTGTTGCACAGCTCTTATTTGCGCCGCCCTCGTTGAAAACAATGCATTTCCAACTCCAGCTTGTCTCAGTTCAGGCTGAATGAACAGTGCTCGGTTTCTGCCCCCTCAATGTCGTAACTCTTCTATTAGATGGCTCTGATACTGATATACGGTAGTGTTGTGATTTATTGTGATATTATACTGATACAGTATTAATTTCAGCTGTTACAATTCCAAACAGGCAAACATGGCCCGCTTTAATTACTTCAGTCTATATTAGCAGCTTAATGAGTATCGAAATTAAAATGTTGTTGTCTTTTTTACGTCCAATGTATTTGTATTTAGTCCATAAAGTTAACACAACTATAATTAAAGGCATTTGAAAGGCCTTTCCATGGTCAAAGTTGCCCTCCCCTGACTTACTCTGATCAGAGCGACCCAGTGGTTGCAGAAGAACGTACTCTGATCAGAGCGACCCAGTGGTTGCAGAAGAACTTACTCTGATCAGAGCGACCCAGTGGTTGTAGAAGAACTTACTCTGATCAGAGCGACCCAGTGGTTGCAGAAGAACTTACTCTGATCAGAGCGACCCAGTGGTTGTAGAAGAACTTACTCCGGTCAGAGCGACCCAGTGGTTGCAGAAGAACTTACTCCGGTCAGAGCCACCCAGTGGTTGCAGAAGCTGGCGTAGAACGAATCCGGCATGGGTCTGATTTCTGAGCCTTGTTGTTCCGCCTTGTCTCCGTTAACTGGAACATATAATCATAATCACTGCATATTATAAAAGTAAGCGACTAACACATGATGTGAATTATGCCCTCACAGTAAATTAAAATGAATTGATATACTGTAGCGTCACAATCATTTTAAACATATTTATTTTACTTTGGCTATTAAAAAATAGCAGATATACAAGCAGATATATATAGTGTGTCACTTCGTGCCACACTATGTCCTTTCAGATGGGCGATGGACGTGATGTCGCTTCAGCGCTTGCTGAACTGTGACGCGTTGTGAGCTTGTACATCTGCTATTTTCAGCATGCAACCAAATGTAAAGTACTTACACTGGATCTCTTGTCAACTATAGTCCCTTCATAACATTTAGTCGAAAACTAAACTATGATGACTAAGACTAAATATTATTTAGTCTTAGTCATCATAGCTTAGTTTTCATTTAGTTTTAGTCAGTGAAAAAAGGCTGTTGACGAACATTTTCTCTCTCATAGCATTAGTCGACAAAAGCAACAACACTGCACCTGTATTTTGATTCATCGGAGACCCGGCCAACTGGTCCAGCTCAACGCGCTCTGCTTTCGTCGGGGACCCGTCCCGTGCGCCCGAGGGTCCTCCGGAGCCTTGGGGAGTGGGCCCCCCACCCTGCAGGGAACCCACCTCCTGGTCTGGATAAATCCAGCCCTGCGTCTCCTGGCTTCCCTGCTCGGCCGGCAGGGACACGTTGCTGTTCACGTCCAGACCGAAGCTGTCCATCAGCATTTGCTTGGTGGGCACCTTGCTCTCCCTCCTGCTCTTATTATATCCGCCGCTCTCCTCCCCTCCCGGCCCGGAGCACGGCGACGAGGCCCTCTCGGACCAGGCGTCGCCGCCGCCAGTCGTGTGAAAGATCCGGTCCATGTCCCGGGTGAACTCCAGCAGCGTGCCTTCGGCCGGAGGACTCCCCCAGACTCCCGAGCCGTAGTATTTCTGCTGGGTGACTTCCAGCAGTGGCTTCCAGCTCTGCTTGGCCGAAGGCTTGCGGCCCGATGGTGATGACGTGCTGGAGGCCTGCAGGGCCAGAGCGTCCCTCCTGTCCTGGGCCTGGAGCTTGGAGGTCATGGCCACGCTGAAGTAGGAGTAGTCGATCAGGCTGTAGGTGAGCATGAAGTTGATGGTGACGATGGGCGCCAGCACGTTGACCCGGCCGATGAAGATGAACGCCATGGTCAGCAGGCTGGTCAGACAGATGGCCGCCACGGGGGTCCTGTTGGGGCCTCTCTGGTTAAAGACAACAGAGATAGAAATAACAATAGATACAAATAAAATAAAACATTTGGTCCAATCATTCACAAAAATCTCGATACAGCACAAGGTAAAAGAACACGGTCGCCCTGCTGCTCTATGTTCAAACTGGCACCACAAATCATATTCAGATTGGAAAGTGTGAACCAGCATAAATATCAGATGGATGGAAACGGACTTTTGAAATGAGATGAGGCTCTCTCGTCTCTTCCGGTCATACGCCGGTGTCATTCTCAAATATAGCCGAACAACAAGCTCACAACTCGTCGCAACATTCCGTGAGCTTCCATTACTCATGCCTATGTCGTTATTATTATTATTATTATGTCGTTACCACAGCAACCAAAGCAGACATGTGTTGACAATATTTCTGAAGTCTGATCTCATCAGTGTGGACAGTCAATCCGAAAGATTGTATTGGAGAAAAACAAACCAGATTTGCCTGCATTCTGAACAAAGCTTGAACTTCTCATTAATCAAACTAGACCGGTGCCCGGCTGTAGAGAGCACAGAGTCGGTAAGGATGGAAGTTAGAGAACGCATAGCCAAGGAGGTCCGCCAAATAATTCAGATATTTCCTTTTCTTCAAAAATGTTTCTTTTTTTTGCCAGTGAATTATGGTATATGTGATACTGTATGTATGTGAGCTTACCACAATCACAGTAATCCTTAATCATATGATATCCCATCATTCAAGGGCCTTTGGAAAGAGCATAGATTGGGGATAGAAATGAAACTCCATGCAGTCACTTTCAGTTGGTGCGCTGCAGAGTGTGTGCGCTGCAGAGTGTGCGTGACGCAGATGTGACACTGTGACAATTTCGTCAACAAATAAAAACTAGACTAAAATGTTAGGCAGGGACTAGTGGACAAGAGATCCAGTATAAGTCATTTTACACTTGGTTGCATGCTGAAAATAGCCGATCTACAAGCTCACAATGCGTCGCAGTGCGACAACATTATATAATGTTGTTAAACCTGTGGATGTGACTAGAGTTGATGCGTGCGTGAGATCTTGCGTCTTAGCGTCACTCCCTAGCAGTCGGAGCTAAACTAAACTATATAAGCTCGCGTCTGGCCGGCCTCCAGGACTCCACCAGGGCTGGGCCCTGCCGGTCGGCCGGTCGGTCTCCCTTCCTGCGTTTGTTCTGAGGCTTTGATTTGGGACGGAGATGTCTAGGGCCTCATTCCAGTCCGCTGAGAGAGAGAGAGAGAGAGAGAGAGAGAGAGGTCAGCCGCTGCTAGCCCGCCCGCCCGGCAGGGGAAGACCGAGGAAGCGGACAGGGGTCGTGGCCGGGGTTCAGGGGTCAGGACGTGCACATTATTGTATGATGAGGAGGGGGTACGACGTGTCATTGTTGCCTCGTCTGCTTCATTATCTAAGCGGCCTGTTTTTGTGTGTGTGTGTGTGTGTGTGTGTGTGTGTGTGTGTGTGTGTGTGTGTGTGTGTGTGTGTGTGTGTGTGTGTGTGTTTCTGCGGGTGGTGTATTGTAAGGCATGGCTCTAATGGACTGTAGCCCCTCTTGCGTCTGTGGGGGGGTGGGCTGGGTCACTCTATAATTAGGCAGTCTTCTCACCATTTCCCATGGAGTACACCCACCACGCCCCCCGTGTGTGTGTGCGTGTGCATGCACGCACGCACACTCCCTCTGCTCTGCGCTACAATCGTTTGTGTCAGAGTTCACTTGGCTGTGGTACTATACTATGCCATACATCAGTGATTCCCAAACCTTTTCATGTAAAGGACCCCCCAAATTGACACTAATTAGCCTGCGGACCCCCATTTGAATAGATATGCCAGGGACCCCCATGAGAGAATATTTTTACGGCTCTAGCAGTGATTCTCAACCAATTTCAAGGACCCCCAGTTTGACATGCATTAGTCTACGGAGTACAGACCCCCATTGAATGGCATTTCTATCTCTGGGACCTCAATTTATATTGTAAAATCAATGTTAATCTAACTCTGAGAGTTTACAAATGGAACCAAGTGTCCAAGTTGCTCATTTACACCTGACAGGGGGGAGTTTCCCTGGTTGGACGTAGTGCGTGGAAGGAACACGTTATTCCAACCAGTTCCTTTCCCCTCCATCAGGCGCCACGGCTGGCCAGGGGGAGGCAGTTTAGAGACCAGGATTACTGCATGTTTTCTGTGAGGGTACCACTACCTACCCTAGGGGACACGGGGAGAACATGCAAACTCCACACAGAAAGGCCCTTTCGCCAACCCCGCCTCAGCACTACCAGCACTACCAACTGTGCCACCGTGCTGTGTTTTAAGAGGACATCTCTCCTACAAAGCATCCATCCATCCACCCACCCACCCACCCACCCACCGATCCATCCATCCATCCATCCATCCACCCACCCACCGATCCATCCATCCATCCACCCACCCACCGATCCATCCATCCATCCACCCACCCATCCATCCATCCACCCATCCATCCATCCACCCACCCACCCACCCACCCACCCACCCACCGATCCATCCACCCACCCATCCATCCATCCATCCATCCATCCACCCATCCACCCACCCACCCACCCACCGATCCATCCATCCATCCACCCATCCACCCACCCACCCACCCACCCACCCACCCATCCATCCATCCACCCACCCCTTTCCCCAGGAAGGCCAGGGCGGGGACCACCCTCTCCTGGGCGACACACTGGAGGATCCTGGGTGCTCCGTAGAGGCCGCCCATGCAGGAAGCCAGCGAGGAGATGTAGAGGCCCAGCAGAAAGAGGAAACCCACCAAGGAGACCTGGGGGGGGGGGGGGGAGAAGGAAAACAAACAGAGTGAAGAGAGACTACACCCTGGCTCAGTTCCGCTCCAGCCAGACCTCTTAACGAAAACACAATCCCAAAACAATATGAACCTACACCGGCCTCCATTAACAACAAGGAACTACACCACGAAGACTCTGTGATGGTTTGAGAGTAATTATCACGTGTCACGGAAAGCAACAAAGTACATGTACTGTATACTATACTGTAACTACTTTGTGGTACATTTGTATAGTATGCTTTGGAATCTATTGAAATATACTGTATTCAAAATGACCTCAATGCCACAGACGAAAAACTGTTTTTTAAGTCCACACTATTTATCCATAATGTATAAATGAAAGATATGGGGTCAGGACAACGAGGCCTTTTCGTGGAGGGGTCTGAATGAAGAAGAATTTGGACTTGGACTGTTTTTCGTCTGTGGTACTTTATTGGTTCTCAAACACACACACCTTGTGTGTGTGTGTGTGTGTGTGTGTGTGTGTGTGTGTGTGTGTGTGTGTGTGTGTGTGTGTGTAATTACTGCACTAGTGAGGGTAGTGTAATAGAATTTGAGAAATAGATATTGTGAGGACAATTCCCCTGGTCCTCACTAGAGAAATAGTTTTTATACTTGGAAAAAGACAGATATTTAGGTGGGAAAAGACTCAGGTTGGGATTAGGATTAGATCACTAAAGTTCTTTGAATTTGTTTTGTTTTACCATTTTGAAAAACTATAACAGATAGTTCAAATAGCTGATCTAAAAACTATTGCTGTTGGGTGCGTGCATGCGTGCGTGCGTGCATGCGTGCGTGCGTGCGTCCGTGCGCTGTATGTCTCCTGCCTGAGCTCCACTCTCCGCCTGGCCTCGCTAAGAGCAGCTGTGTAAATGGACCCCACAGATCAGAACACTTGTTCAGTACAGCCTTGTCACCGGCATCCATTACTGGCACCGCGCACACACCCATTCAACACTGGGCAAATCTTCTTTCTGACGTTTTAGCTATTTATCCTATAGCTGTGACAACGTAGAGAGAGAGGAGTTTAAATGAAATGTTAAATGTTTTGGGACTTATCTGGTTCAGAATTGCTAGTTCAGCACATGTTTGCATTTGTGTTGTTTATAGGCCAGACTTCTGCTCTATGTACAGTACGTATGTATTAGGGCCGGGACTAATTGTGATTAATTACGATTAATTAACTACAGAAAAATTAATGCATTAAAAAAATTAACGCATTTTAATCGCACTATTTTTTTCACCGCGGAACGTTGTCACTGGACAGTTTTCAGACGGACCTGTGCACCAAGTGTCCGTGTCCTCTTCAGACAATAACACCACCAGAAACCGCAGACAGTTCACCAGACTGGGGAAAGCCGCTGAGATCACTTTGCTTGTCCCCGTGGATTGGAAATAGGATTTAAAAGGCTATCCGATGGTAGTGTGGATTACAGCACAGTTGTGTGCAATCAATAAAGAATTATTACCCCTATTACTACAAAAACAATGTTTTATTGCTTAAACTTATGTATTCACTATTCATTGATTCACTAGTATACCAAAATCCATTTGAAAAAATTGCTTTCTCACTGTTCCGGGTCAAATAATGATATGCGATTAAAATGCGATTAATCTAGATTAATTAATCGCAAAGCGTCTGATTAATTAGATTTTTTTTAATCGAGTCCCAGCTCTAGTATGTATACAATATACACTCCTGTACTGTTTTAATATTCTGTTAGACTATATCTTATAGTGTCTGTCTGCACATGTATATTGATATTGTTTTAGCACACCCTCGTTTCTAAAGTGTAGTTGCTCATTTGGTGCTTGCTTCCTAAATGTTGTTTAAACCAGTGGTTCCCAAAGTGGGGTCCGCTAAATGATAGTCTGGAACCAAATGGACCCTTATGGGTCTGTAACTCTGGGGGTGTACAAATGGAACCAAATGGACCCTTATGGGTCTGTAACTCTGGGGGTGTACAAATGGAACCAAATGGACCCTTATGGGTCTGTAACTCTGGGGGTGTACAAATGGAACCAAATGGACCCTTATGGGTCTGTAACTCTGGGGGTGTACAAATGGAACCAAATGGACCCTTATGGGTCTGTAACTCTGGGGGTGTACAAATGGAACCAAATAGACCCTTATGGGTCTGTAACTCTGGGGGTGTACAAATGGAACCAAATGGACCCTTATGGGTCTGTAACTCTGGGGGTGTACAAATGGAACCAAATGGACCCTTATGGGTCTGTAACTCTGGGGGTGTACAAATGGAACCAAATGGACCCTTATGGGTCTGTAACTCTGGGGGTGTACAAATGGAACCAAATGGACCCTTATGGGTCTGTAACTCTGGGGGTGTACAAATGGAACCAAATGGACCCTTATGGGTCTGTAACTCTGGGGGTGTACAAATGGAACCAAATCCATTCTCTTGTGAGGACCAGGGAAATTGTCGTAACAATATATATCACACACACACACACACACACACACACACACACACACACACACACACACACACACACACACACACACACACACACACACACACGTTGCTTATAGTTTCCACAATGCTGTGACGCCGTCACCACTCTAGCGTGAGGGGGAATTTGTACAAAGCCAGCTGCCCTTTGGATGGCATTACGAGAACTTAGGAGGGAGAACACACAAAACCACATCACCGCAACCACAGTGAGCTCGTCACTGCGCGTGTGTGTGAGTGTGTGTGTGTGTGGAAGGGGGGGGGGGTAATGAAAAGAAAAGGAAGGAAAAAATTAGTTTACCTTTTCCGCTATCAAGAAGTCATACCGCAGGGCCTCTCTGGTGCAGATGGCCCCCAGTAGGAAGACAAAGACCAGATAGAGGAACCACCTGTGGAGCCCCCCCCCCACCACCACCACCAACACACAGCCAGCGTTATCCACGCGGCTTTCTTCTCACACTATTAATAGGAGAATTATGTCAGCGCAAAGATCTCGGATTACAAATACGGGGTCAACCAAGGATGACTGTTCCGTTCCGTTTGTATTCAGACGGAAAGGATGAGCTTGCCTTTTGTGAAAACGATGATCCTGTATAATGCCAGTGGTGCTCAAAGTGGGGAGCTTATAGCATGTTACGTAGACATTGCATTCTATTTCTATGTAGTCATAGCACTTTATCCCATTCTGACCTGAGATCAGATTCTAAAAATGTCTATTACATCCTGACAGTTTCATTATTAACCCATTCTGACCTGAGATCAGATTCTAAAAGTGTCTTCGATTTAAAAAAAATAGCAGACCTACAAGCTCGTATCGCGCCACTCGGTGGCGCGATATGAGCTTGTAGATCTGCTATTTTTCAATAGCTAAAGCATAACATGATGCGGACACCAAAATGGGTGCCCGGTCAGAATGGGTTATAGTATAGTATAGTATAGTATAGTATAGTTTATATGTATAGTTTCATAGATATTCCACAGTTACATTCTTAGCTTACGCATGTTTCATGATAACTACTTTTTATGTATGTGATGTATTGCCATGCTTTTGGTCTTGCTTAATGTAACTCGCTCTGGATTAAGAGCATCTGCTAAATGCCTAAATTGTAAATGTAAATTGTGAACATTTGGCTAAATAGCAGATCTCCAAGCTCACACTGCGTGGACTCAGCGTAATAGTGTAGTGTGTGTGCACGTGGACTCAACGTAATAGTGTGGTGTGTGTGTGTGTGAACGTGTAGATCGAGGGAGTCCTACGAGGTGAAGACAGCTGCCAGAGTTCCCAATGGGATGTTGTGTTCAGGACGCTGGAGGTCTGAACTCATGTTGAAGCCCGCCATCACCCCTACACACACACACACACACACACACACACACACACACACACACACACAGAGTCACACACACGCACACACACACACACACACACACACACACAGAGTCACACACACACACAGAGTCACACAGACACACACACAGAGTCACACACACACACACACACACACACACACACACACACACACACACACACACAGAGTCACACAGACACACACACAGAGTCACACACACACACACACACACACACACACACACAGACAGACACACACAGAGTCACACACACACACACACACACACAGAGTCACACACACACAGAGTCACACACACAGAGTCACACAGACACACACACAGAGTCACACACACACACACACACACACACACACACAGACAGACACACACAGAGTCACACACACACACACACACACACAGAGTCACACACACACAGAGTCACACACACACACACACACACACACACACACAGAGTCACACACACACACACACACACACACACACACACACACACACACACACACACACAGAGTCACACACACACACACACACACACACACACACACACACACACACACACACACACACACACACACACACACACACAGAGTCACACACACACACAGAGTCACACACACACACACACACAGAGTCACACACACACACACACACACACACACACACACACACAGAGTCACACACACACACAGAGTCACACACACACACACAGAGTCACACACACACCCACACAGAGTCACACACACACACACACACACACACACACACAGAGTCACACACACACACAAAGTCACACAGACACACACACAGAGTCACACACACACACACAGAGTCACACACACACACACAGAGTCACACACACACACACACAGAGTCACACACACACACACACACACACACACACACACACACACACACACACACACACACACACACACACACACACACACACACACACACACACACACACACACACACACACACACACACACACACACACACACACACACACACACACACACACACACACACACACACACACACACACAATTACAACTTTTAAATGAACGCTCTACTTCAAGAATGCCGCCGCAAATTGACGTAGAACACAAAAAGCAGCTCTACAAGCACGTTTGTCGGTGGGTCACTACATTTGGATCCATTAGAACAGTGGTTCCGATGCAAAGTGGGCTCAGGATTGATTTTACAATATAAATTGGGGGTCGGAGAGATATAAATGCCATTAAATGGGGGTCCGTATAGACTAATGCATGTCAAACTGAGGGTCATTGAAATTAAACTGGTTGAGAATCACACGTACCAAACAGCAATCAAGCAAATGTTTGGTCGTTTTTTTGGGCCACTACAATGCTTTTCCAATGTGAGTCACATGGTTTGATCAAACATTTTTGTTTGATGAGGGGGGAGGGGCAGAACACCACCAGCAATCAAACACAAATGTTTGATCAAACCATGTGACTCCCATTTGAAAAAGCATTGTGGTGGCCCCAAAAAAACGACCAAACATTAGCCTCATTTGGAGGTCCTTGACATGAAAAAGTTTAGAAACCACTGCATTAGAAGACGCAGCTCCATTTCCTGAAAAGTATAACGCTATTGGACAGAGACGATATTAATAGGGCAGTCAAAACGTCTGAAGGTTCCTCACCGGTTGCAGCGGGGAAGAACACCCCGAAGACGCTGAAGAAGTTTTCTCCGGGGCTGTAATCTGGCAGAGAGTTGTTACCCAGCAGCTCCGCTGTGTACCCAACGAACCCATGCTCTGCAGAGGAGGAGAGAGAGAGAGACCAGTGGTGATTTGAACCCATGCTCTGCAGAGGAGGAGAGAGAGAGAGACCAGTGGTGATTTGGACCCATGCTCTGCAGAGGAGGAGAGAGAGAGAGACACCAGTGGTGATTTGAACCCATGCTCTGCAGAGGAGAGAGAGAGAGAGACCAGTGGTGATTTGAACCCATGCTCTGCAGAGGAGGAGAGAGAGAGAGAGACCAGTGGTGATTTGAACCCATGCTCTGCAGAGGAGGAGAGAGAGAGAGAGACCAGTGGTGATTTGAACCCATGCTCTGCAGAGGAGGAGAGAGAGAGAGAGACCAGTGGTGATTTGAACCCATGCTCTGCAGAGGAGGAGAGAGAGAGAGAGACCAGTGGTGATTTGAACCCATGCTCTGCAGAGGAGGAGAGAGAGAGAGAGACCAGTGGTGATTTGAACCCATGCTCTGCAGAGGAGGAGAGAGAGAGAGAGACCAGTGGTGATTTGAACCCATGCTCTGCAGAGGAGGAGAGAGAGAGAGAGAGAGAGACCAGTGGTGATTTGAACCCATGCTCTGCAGAGGAGGAGAGAGAGAGAGAGACCAGTGGTGATTTGAACCCATGCTCTGCAGAGGAGGAGAGACAGAGAGAGACCAGTGGTGATTTGAACCCATGCTCTGCAGAGGAGAGAGAGAGAGAGAGACCAGTGGTGATTTGAACCCATGCTCTGCAGAGGAGAGAGAGAGAGAGAGACCAGTGGTGATTTGAACCCATGCTCTGCAGAGGAGGAGAGAGAGAGAGAGACCAGTGGTGATTTGAACCCATGCTCTGCAGAGGAGGAGAGAGAGAGAGAGAGAGAGACCAGTGGTGATTTGAACCCATGCTCTGCAGAGGAGGAGAGAGAGAGAGAGACCAGTGGTGATTTGAACCCATGCTCTGCAGAGGAGGAGAGAGAGAGAGAGACCAGTGGTGATTTGAACCCATGCTCTGCAGAGGAGGAGAGAGAGAGAGAGACCAGTGGTGATTTGAACCCATGCTCTGCAGAGGAGGAGAGAGAGAGAGAGAGAGAGACCAGTGGTGATTTGAACCCATGCTCTGCAGAGGAGGAGAGAGAGAGAGAGAGACCAGTGGTGATTTGGACCCATGCTCTGCAGAGGAGGAGAGAGAGAGAGAGACCAGTGGTGATTTGGACAGCAAATGTCCATTTTTCGTCATATACTCTCTTGAATAGTTTTCATGTCACTTTTTTGACTTTTTCTGCCTTTATCGATAGTCTAGAACAGACTGCAAAAATAACCTTAATATTAGAGAAAATATATCGGTCGGGATGGTTGGATGGAGACCAAATAATGGAGGTGTGATGTCACGAGGCGTGACCATATATGGAGTCGTGGGGTGACTAACTAACTGACGGACGGACGGACGGGAGGTTGCAGGTTTTCATAGTACACGCGAACCTACGGTCGCAACAAGTCACGCGGCAGGCTGTTTTGCGTCAGTGTTTTCCTCAGAGCGGATGAGTGAATAGATGGGAATGGAATTGGAATTTCAACACGAGCTGTCAGCGTCGCAGAGGAAGCAAAGATGAGAGATCCACCGAGAGAGAGCGGAGCAGTGACTCGTGAGTGCCAGTGGTTTAGAGACAGAGATGTGGAGCAGGTCAGAGATGCGGAGCAGTGACTCGTGAGTGCCAGTGGTTTTAGTGACAGAGATGTGGAGCAGGTCAGAGATGTGGAGCAGTGACTCGTGAGTGCCAGTGGTTTAGTGACAGAGATGTGGAGCAGTGACTTGTGAGTGCCAGTGGTTTAGTGACAGAGATGTGGAGCAGGTCAGAGATGTGGAGCAGTGACTCGTGAGTGCCAGTGGTTTAGTGACAGAGATGTGGAGCAGGTCAGAGATGTGGAGCAGTGACTCGTGAGTGCCAGTGGTTTAGTGACAGAGATGTGGAGCAGGTCAGAGATGTGGAGCAGTGACTCGTGAGTGCCAGTGGTTTAGTGACAGAGATGTGGAGCAGGTCAGGGGAAGGTTGATTCACTGACAGTATTCTAGACATCAAACAGGGCATCACTGCAACACTAGCCTCGGAAACCCAGACATTTTTATTTCCAGGGAGAAAAGAAAAGTCTGGGACCGAGTCCACTTCAATTCGGCATAGAGTAAAGGCCTATTCATAGTCTGGATTTTCGGTGATGAGGTGACCACCGCTCCGGTGGTGAGCTGATCACCGGAGCTGAAATAACATTGAGCGGTGGTGAGTAAAAACAGAGAGATGGGCTGGAGCGGTGGCGGTGGTTTGCTCTTCACCGCGGCTCGTGACGTCATGTTGTAGTTCGGTGGTCACCTAACCACCGTAAATCCAGACTATGTATGAGCCTTAACGCAGACGTCGATCACTCTCTGCTGATATCTGATCGTCTGCACCTTTGTTAAATTGACGCACACAAGCACACACACTCTCTCCTTCTGTCGCTCTAATTAATTAATTAATATGTTGCGCAGCTGCGTCTAGATTCTCCCGGCGGATCCTGCCGGGAGCTGCCAATGCCATAGGTGGACCCCAGGCTATTGCAGCACTAGTGTTCCCAGGATGCAGGTACTTCATCCCAGTAAGTAGCCTTGCTGAGCCATGGGGCAGGAGCCTATCTCCTGTTAATGTAGCGTGAGGCAGCTTGATGTACAAGTACACCCCCTGGACATGACGCTAGTATGTAGCAGGGACTTACCCCCAATCCAACCCTTGATGCTGAGTGTCAAGCAGGGAGGCACTGGGTCCTATTTTTAGAGTCTTTGGTATGACCCGGCCGGGGATCGAACCACCGACGTCCCAGACTCAGGGTGGACACTATCTGGATTCACCCAGGGTTGATTTTGTCGACTAAAACTAAGACGAAAAAATGTTCGTCGACACTGAGGAAACTACATGGTAACGAAATGAAAACTATGCTACGATGACAGAAAACTGAGACTAAAAATATTGACAATTTCGTCAACAAATAAAAACAAGACTAAAATGTTAGGGACTAGTGGACAAGAGATCCAGTATAAGTCATTTTACACATTGTTGCATGCTGAAAATAGCGTGACGCGTTGTTAGCTTGTAGATCAGCTATTTTCAGCAATTGTAAAATCAGTCATTACTGCATGTAGACAACTGTAGATTGTCGACTAAAATCTTGTTATATTTAGTCGACTAAAACTAGACGAGCACTAAAACATTCCAGGTGACTAAAATGTGACTAAAACTAAATGAAAAATATTCAAGAGACGACAAATATAAAACTAAAATCAAGATTTGCTGCCAAAAACAACACTGGATTCACCCCCCCCCCCCCATACAGTAAATCCCCACGAGCGACTCCGATCCTGCATACAGGTCTCCACTGATTTGGGGCACGGTTTATAATCCAGAGAGCCTGAATCTGAAGGGTCCGCCTATGTGTTACAACACCGGCCATTTCCCGCTGGGTTATCTTACTATGGGAAAGAATGTGTTCTCTCAGATTAATGACATGTTTATCCAAAAGGAAGTCACCGCCCTTTTCAGAAGCTGAGCCGCTTCCAAGTCTGAGTGGGGGGAGAGAGAGAGGCAGAGAGAGAGAGAGAGAGAGGAGAGAGAGAGACAATTGCATGGTCGCTCATTCTTTTCTTTTGTTTTAGAAATACATACAGCACTGCATGACACTAAGCTAAGCCCAAGAAGGGATGGACATATAGCAACTCTGCCCTGCTTTCCACAGCTAAGGGACATGCAGGAACAACTTAAGGAGGCTTTAAAACACAAAGATCAGACCCCAGATATCAACATATAATCGGGAGTCTCTCCTAAACTCCCAGAGTCCATTCTGTGAGTCCGGCGGCAGCGAGACCACCCTTTATCCAAACAACCCTGGTGTTTAACTATAAGCCGGCCAGGGCGGTCAGTGTCCATGTCTCCACCATGTGGGCTACCCCACCCTTGTTATAACACCACGCTCCGACACACACACACACACACACACACGCACACGCACACGCACACACGCACACGCACACGCACGCACGCATGGGGGAGAGAGAGAACATCAAGCCAATTAACTCAAGGGTGGTCACTTGCGCGTGTAGATGTAGCAGCGGTGTAATTCATGTACTCAAACTAGCATTAAGTTACTTAATTGCATATTTACTTACCAGCATTAAGTTACTTAATTGCATATTTACTTACCAGCATTAAGTTACTTAATTGCATATTTACTTACTAACATTAAGTTACTTAATTGCACATTTACTTACTAACATTAAGTTACTTAATTGCACAATTACTTACTAAAATTAAGTTGCATTTACTTACTAACATTAAGTTACTTAATTGCACATTTACTTACTAACATTAAGTTACTTAATTGCACAATTACTTTTTTTTAAGATTTGTTTTGGGGCTTTTTCTGCCATTAACGAGAGTATGAAGTGAAGAGAGAGACAGGGAAGGGGAGAGACACGCAGCAAAGGTCGTAATGAACGGGACTCGAACACGCGACGCACTTTTAGGCCAAAGCCTATACTGTGTGTGCCGCGGCATGATGCGCCTGGACTGCACTTGGCCAGCGGGCGCCCCACAATTACTAACATTAACCCATTCTGACCTGAGATCAGATTCATACGAGGTTTCCACTGGACAAACACTGGTCTGATTAACCCATTCTGACCTGAGATCAGATTCTAAAAATGTCAGTCGTTCTTCGATTTTTCAAAAAATAGCAGACCTACAAGCTCGTAGCGCGCCACTCGGTGGCGCGCTATGAGCTTGTAGATCTGCTATTTTTCAATAGCTAAAGCATATTGCCAACACCAAAATGGGTGCCCAGTCAGAATGGGTTTTAAGTTACTTGCATTCAGTTGAACAATAGGAGGTACTTCCACCATACTGGCTGTGTGTGTGTGTGTGTGTGTGTGTGTGTGTGTGTGTGTGTGTGTGTGTGTGTGTGTGTGTGTGTGTGTGTGGTAATGTCATTAGAAGTCAACAGGCCAGGCGTTATTCTGCTTGAAGAGCTCCCAATAGATGTGTGGAGTCACTGTCCGTCCTCAAGGAGCAGTTCACTGATTGATTATGACAAGTCCTTTCCTGTGATATATACTGTTACTTTAAAGGCACATTTCACCGCTGGAAGAAACTGCAGTCACTCGATGTTAATAATATTTGTAGTAGATAATGGTAGCACAATTTGAAATTTGCACCCTATGGCCAGAAACATAATGAAGTCTGTCTGTGTGTTTGACTGGATTGCTGAATTCCTATACAATGCCCATAATGCTTTAGTGCACTTCCCCTCCTTGTGGAGAAGGGGGGAGGCTGCGTGTGACTTTGTAGTCACACCTAGTCCAGACCACATTTTCATGACAGGTTTTTGGACATAAACATGACTAAAATATATATAACAAAATACATATTGCACACATAAAAAACCCCAGGAAAGTGTTTCTTGTGAGCTAAATATCATTTAAATAAGCTCTGGTTGCAAACTGGGTACAATCAGAACTGGCTCCCCACTGTCAGGGCTGTCATGATCATGACATTTTACTTTAATTAAATTGTCGATTTGAACTATGTTTTTGGCACTGAACATTGGAACATATACAGTAAATTAAAACGAATTATACAACAGGTCTTTTCGAGGAAGCAATCCAATTGGTTGAAACAGCCTTCTAGCCGTGGTTCAAACGATCACCACTCCACACCTTTCTCTTGGGACATTTGTGGCCGTAGTGACTATAACTGTCATTAAAAGAAATATGTTTTTTCAGCGATTTTCTTAGTTTTAAGGGTAACTGTTGTATAATTGCAATATTACACTCTTGGGTGTGGTTTAACGTGATTATTGCCACTTCAGTGATGCTTGCGGAACTTGACTACGTCTCGTTCCTGACCGCATCACTGTCGTGGCAATAATCACGTTAAACCACACCCTCGAGTGCAATATTGCTTAACATGCTTGCAAACTCCTGTTTGCCTTTTAAACTATAATCTCACCTGGCAGATATGACAAAAGTACAAAAATGATAATCTTATCTAGTTTTAAAATAGTGGAAATAGGTGATCTCCAAGCTCTTACAACAATGCAACATATGGCATTAACAACATTGAGAACCAGTGGTTCAGATCAGCTTAAAGGGACACTTCACCCTTTTTGCAAAAAGATATATGTTAATGACGTTTAGAAGCTTTAGATCACTTTCCTGGGGGTATTTATGTGTGTAATATGTGGTTTTAGTTATTTTAGATTGTAGCAGTGAGCCTGTTGTCTCTGATGTCATGGACACTGGTCTCACTACCTTCCTGGACTACAATTCCCATAATTCTTTGGTGCACTGCTCCTCCTTGTGGATAGGGGGAGAGCTGTCTTACTGAGACAACATGTAGTCCAGGAAGGAAGTGAGCCCAGTGTCCATGACATCAGAGACAACAGGCTCACTGCTACAATCTAAAATATCTAAAACCACATATTACACACATAAAGCCCGCCAGGAAAGTGTTCTAAAGCTTCTAAACGTCATTAACATATTTTTTTTTGCAAAAAGGGTGAAGTGTCCCTTTAACTGCCCCATATGGGAAATGAAAAAGAACCTTGTTTTCTTTTTTTTTTGTTTCACTCGTACCGAGCATGCAATCTGCAGGGCGTGTGTCAGCCCGAGGGAAATCGCCAAGGTATTGTTTGCTGCGACCAAAAGTGCCTGAACCGCAAGGCAATTTCTGCGCCTGCTATGTGCCGTCAAGTTGAAATACAACCAGAGGCAACGCCTTTCGATTCCGTCCGTCTGTTTGAACTGAAGCCTCCATCCCATCGAAGGGGGACAGGAAGCCATAATGTGCTTCCTGGGTCTGGGGTTTTTAGGGTGTTAACCCGACTTCACCCAACATTTTTGGACCGTGACACAAAGACACGAGGTCCGGAGTTGAGGCGTATAGAGTCCGTCCGGGCTTCATCCCTTTCAGAACCAGAACCAGAGGCTGCTGCATCTTCGCTTTTCATGTGATTCCTTACTAACAACAGTGGAGAGACACACCTCTTGGCAGCAAATTTCTATTTTAGTTTGAGTCACATTTTAGTCACCTGGAATGGTTTAGTGTTAACCCATTCTGACCTGAGATCAGATTCATACGAGGTTTTCCACTGGACACACACTGGTCTGATTAACCCATTCTGACCCGAGATCAGATTCTAAAAATGTCAGTCGTTCTTCGATTTTTACAAAAATAGCAGACCTACAAGCTCGTATCGCGCCACTCGGCGGCGCGATATGAGCTTGTAGATCTGCTATTTTTAAATAGCTAAAGCATAACATGATGCCGACACCAAAATGGGTGCCCGGTCAGAATGGGTTAAGTCTAGTTTTAGTCGACTAAATCTGCAGTTAATTTAGTTGACTAAAATGTATTTTGGCGGGCCTTGATGCAGTCTTAATGGCTCATTTTAAACTTGCTGAAAATAGCCGATCTACAAGCACACAACACATCGCGCTGCGACGCATTGTGAGCTTGTAGATCTGCTATTTCCAGCATGCAACCAAGTGTAAAATGACTCCTATAGTGGATCTCTTGTCCACTAGTCCCTTCCTAACATTTTAGTCTAGTTTTTAATCTGACGAATTGTCAATACATTTAGTCAGCATAGCTTAGTTTTAATTTAGTTTCCATTTAGTTTTTGTCAGTGGAAAAAGGTAGTCGAACATTTTTCGTCTTAGTTTTAGTCGACGAAATCAACACCTCTAGCCCATTCTGAACGGGAACCCATTTTGGTGTTAGCATTATGTTATGCTTTAGCTATTGAAAAATAGCAGATCTACAAGCTCATAGCGCGCCACCGAGTGGCGCGCTACGAGCTTGTAGGTCTGCTATTTTTGAAAAAGTCGAAGAACGACTGACATTTTTAGAATCTGATCTCAGGTCAGAAT
>NC_139707.1:8585825-8619100 GCF_964188405.1 Protomyctophum parallelum
GAAATAGTCAGTTACAAAGTAAAAGGCCTATATTCAAACTTTTACTTGAGTAAAATGTTCAAATAATCTTAGTTTTGCCTCTAAGATGTAGTGGAGTATTATCCAGTATTGAAAAATGGACATAAATTATACTCAAATACCTGTATAGTACTTGAGTGAATGTACTTAAGTGTTACTTTGCAGCAGTGGCTTTCTTGTGTGCGGTTTGTCTGGCAGAGAGAGAGAGAGAGAGCGAGCGAGCGAGCGAGCGCGAGAGCGAGAGCGAGAGCGAGAGCGAGAGCGAGAGCGAGAGCGAGAGAGAGAGACAGAGAGAGAGAGAGAGAGAGACAGAGAGACAGAGAGAGAGAGAGACAGAGAGAGAGAGAGAGACAGAGAAAGAGACACCGACAGAGAGAGAGACAGAGAAAGAGACACCGACAGAGACAGACAGACAGACAGAGACACCGACAGAGACAGACAGACAGACACAGAGAGAGAGTGGGGGGGAGAGAGAGAGAGAGAGAGAGAGAGAGGAGAGAGAGAGAGAGAGAGAGAGAGAGAGAGAGAGAGAGAGAGAGAGAGAGAGAGAGAGAGAGAGAGAGAGAGAGAGAGAGGGGGGGGGGGTGAACACGCTCCACCCTTCTAGAACTCTTTGCTCTTCCCTCTGAACAAGTTGATAATCAGTGAGAACAGGAAGCGCGGGGAAGGACTTCCTGAAGGCCAGCATAAAGAATACATTCTATTGAAACAAAAAGGCAACAATGTCTCCTCCCCCCCCCCCCCCCCCCCCCCCGCCCGCCTCACCACACCACACACAGTGTTGATTTGGACAGCAAAGTTAGATTTTAGTTTTAGTCATAATATAGTCTCTTGAATAGTTTATTTAGTTTTAGTCACATTTTAGTCACCTGGAATGTTTTAGTGTTCGTATCTGTTCGTTTAGTAACGTGTTCATAAGAGTTTAGTTGACTAAAATCTTATGATATTTGGTCGACTAAATGTGGACTAAAATGTGTTTTCTTAATGACTGATTTTACACTTTATATTGGATTACTCTGCGACACTGAAAATGAGTTTATTACTCTGTGTAATTTCGAGAATAGATAAAACTTGAATGAGTGAAGATAAAAACACCCCAGCAGGTACAGTACAGTACAGTATGGGTTTAAAAGTAAACCACACATGGCCTACAGAGCTCAGAATGAGAGGAAAGCATGGTGCCACAGTGCCATCTACTGGCAGACACAGCAATGACAGTGCCCCACAATAACTCAAAGCCATAAAAGTTAAGTACATTTACACGAGTACTGTAGTACAATTTAGAGGTTTTAATTGAGTATTTCCATTACTCAATAATATCATAACTGAACAGATTGAATTATAAATATATATATATATATATATATATATATATGATATTTTATGAATCACGTAAACTATATTCAGCCATAAATCAAACAAAGTCAATTTGTCTACACTTAGTTACAAGTTACAATGCAACTCAACTGCTTTTAAATTGGCTTTAAATTCATTGCTATTTTTGTCTTACTAGGGGATTTCAGCCCCTGACACTAACACTCTCTGCACGTCCCTGTTATTAAAGCAGCCTACCTGGACCCAGGTGTGTGATTGAAACAGCCTACCTGGGTCCAGGTGTGTGATCATGATCAAAGCAGCCTACCTGGGTCCAGGTGTGTGATTGAAACAGCCTACCTGGGTCCAGGTGTGTGATTGAAGCAGCCTACCTGGGTCCAGGTGTGTGATCAAAGCAGCCTACCTGGGTCCAGGTGTGTGATCATGATCAAAGCAGCCTACCTGGGTCCAGGTGTGTGATCGCAGCAGCCTACCTGGGTCCAGGTGTGTGATCGCAGCAGCCTACCTGGGTCCAGGTGTGTGATCATGATCAAAGCAGCCTACCTGGGTCCAGGTGTGTGATCAAAGCAGCCTACCTGGGTCCAGGTGTGTGATTGAAGCAGCCTACCTGGGTCCAGGTGTGTGATCATGATCAAAGCAGCCTACCTGGGTCCAGGTGTGTGATCGAAGCAGCCTACCTGGGTCCAGGTGTGTGATCAAAGCAGCCTACCTGGGTCCAGGTGTGTGATCGCAGCAGCCTACCTGGGTCCAGGTGTGTGATTGAAGCAGCCTACCTGGGTCCAGGTGTGTGATCGAAGCAGCCTACCTGGGTCCAGGTGTGTGATTGAAGCAGCCTACCTGGGTCCAGGTGTGTGATTGAAGCAGCCTACCTGAGTCCAGGTGTGTGATTGAAGCAGCCTACCTGGGTCCAGGTGTGTGATCGCAGCAGCCTACCTGGGTCCAGGTGTGTGATTGAAGCAGCCTACCTGGGTCCAGGTGTGTGATTGAAACAGCCTACCTGGGTCCAGGTGTGTGATCGAAGCAGCCTACCTGGGTCCAGGTGTGTGAAGGTGCCCAGCACAAAGTCCAGCGTGGACACGGCGAGCAGGGCCAGCAGCAGCAGCTGCAGGCGGACGATCCACTTGACCCCGGCCAGGTTGATGCCCAGCAGGGCCAGGAGCACGGCGGCCGACATGGCGCGGACCGCCCACTCGCTCTGCAGGCCCAGCACCTCGGCCACGGACTCGCTGAAGCCCGTGAGGTACATGGCCCCGGCCACGCACTGGAGGAGGGATGTGACATGACATGACATCAGGGTTGTTTTTAGTGGACTAAATATCATAAGATTTTAGTCGACTAAATCTAGTTGATTTGTAGATCTGCTATTTTCAGCATGCAACCAAGTGTAAAATGACTCATACTGGATCTCTTGTCCACTAGTCCCTTCCTAACATTTTGGTCTAGTTTTTATTGGTTGACGAAATTGTCAGTATATTTAGTCTCAGTCAGCATAGCTTAGTTTTCATTTAGTTGTCGTCAGTGAAAAAGGTAGTCGACGAAAAAAATTCGTCATAGTTTTAGTCGACGAAATCAACATTTATGACTTATATTATTACATGGCTTTTTTTTCTTTTTTGATTTATTTGATATATTCATGAATCATGATACAATTCATAGAAGATCAGTATAGAATTATCAGGATTGCACAAAAAAGTCTGGGGACTTATTTCCATTGTGATCCAAATAAATAAATAAATAATTACAGCATATGATAAGAAGAACACACAACACCAATGACATTTACAACCGGCCATCATAGATCAATAAACAAAAGACAATAAATAGATATAAATAGATAAATACAGCACTATACTAACTTTTTCAACATATTTTTTAAAAATGTTCAAAGACTGGGCAAATTTAATTTCCCTTTGGGACTTTGTTCCAATCCTCCACCCCTGTATATTTAAATGAGCTTCTACCTACCCTATGTCTCAGGTTTGGTGGTTTAAGATCAGCTACACTAGCCCTTGTGTTCAAACTATGGAACTGGTTAACATACGGGAAGTAACCTTTAAAATATTTTGGGCATTGTTCTTCAGGGTTGAATGATTGGTCAATCGCAGAATTCAGCGGTGTGTTACTTCTGGATAATGACCACTTCGCTCTATAACAGACCGCTGGCTAATCAAAGGCCTTGGAGCACCTGATGATGCGCCCCGCTTGTGTGTGCGCGCCACACACACACACACACACACCCCCACCACCCCCTTTTGATACTTCAAGTAGTTTTGTATGCCAATCACTGGGACGTCGTCGTCCCCCCCTGTCCTCTCTGACCTCTGACCCCCTGACCTCTGACCTGTCCGAACACGTAGAGGAGTCCCACGGTGCCACCCACGCGGCCGCCCAGCGCCGTGGAGACCATGGAATAGACTCCGCCTCCGCTGCGCCCGGCGCCGCCGCAGCGCTCGCACAGCCCGATGCCCGACATCACCGTCACCAGGGCAACCAGCACCACCACGGACACCAGGAGCATGCCCAGCAACACGCCTGTGTTCCCCTGGAGGATAGGAGAGGAACTACAAATAAACACCAGCAACACGCCTGTGTTCCCCTGGAGGATAGGAGAGGAACTACATATAAAACACCAGCTACACGCCTGTGTTCCCCTGGAGGATAGGAGAGGAACTACAAATAAAACACCAGCAACAGGCCTGTGTTCCCCTGGAGGATAGGAGAGGAACTACATATAAAACACCAGCAACACACCTGTGTTCCCCTGGAGGATAGGAGAGGAACTACATATAAAACACCAGCAACACGCCTGTGTTCCCCTGGAGGAGAGGAGAGGAACTACAAATAAACACCAGCAACACGCCTGTGTTCCCCTGGAGGAGAGGAGAGGAACTACATATAAACACCAGCAACACGCCTGTGTTCCCCTGGAGGAGAGGAGAGGAACTACAAATAAACACCAGCAACACGCCTGTGTTCCCCTGGAGGAGAGGAGAGGAACTACATATAAACACCAGCAACACGCCTGTGTTCCCCTGGAGGATAGGAGAGGAACTACATATAAAAACACCAGCAACACGCCTGTGTTCCCCTGGAGGATAGGAGAGGAACTACAAATAAACACCAGCAACACGCCTGTGTTCCCCTGGAGGATAGGAGAGGAACTACAAATAAACACCAGCAACACGCCTGTGTTCCCCTGGAGGATAGGAGAGGAACTACATATAAAAACACCAGCAACACGCCTGTGTTCCCCTGGAGGAGAGGAGAGGAACTACATATAAAAAACCAGCAACACGCCTGTGTTCCCCTGGAGGATAGGAGAGGAACTACATATAAAACACCAGCAACACACCTGTGTTCCCCTGGAGGAGAGGAGAGGAACTACAAATAAACACCAGCAACACGCCTGTGTTCCCCTGGAGGAGAGGAGAGGAACTACAAATAAACACCAGCAACACGCCTGTGTTCCCCTGGAGGAGAGGAGAGGAACTACATATAAAACACCAGCAACACGCCTGTGTTCCCCTGGAGGAGAGGAGAGGAACTACAAATAAACACCAGCAACACGCCTGTGTTCCCCTGGAGGATAGGAGAGGAACTACAAATAAACACCAGCAACACGCCTGTGTTCCCCTGGAGGATAGGAGAGGAACTACATATAAACACCAGCAACATGCCTGTGTTCCCCTGGAGGAGAGGAGAGGAACTACAAATAAACACCAGCAACACGCCTGTGTTCCCCTGGAGGAGAGGAGAGGAACTACAAATAAACACCAGCAACACACCTGTGTTCCCCTGGAGGAGAGGAGAGGAACTACAAATAAACACCAGCAACACACCTGTGTTCCCCTGGAGGATAGGAGAGGAACTACATATAAAACACCAGCAACACGCCTGTGTTCCCCTGGAGGATAGGAGAGGAACTACATATAAAACACCAGCAACACACCTGTGTTCCCCTGGAGGATAGGAGAGGAACTACATATAAAACACCAGCAACACGCCTGTGTTCCCCTGGAGGATAGGAGAGGAACTACAAATAAACACCAGCAACACGCCTGTGTTCCCCTGGAGGAGAGGAGAGGAACTACATATAAAACACCAGCAACACGCCTGTGTTCCCCTGGAGGAGAGGAGAGGAACTACATATAAAACACCAGCAACACGCCTGTGTTCCCCTGGAGGATAGGAGAGGAACTACATATAAAAACACCAGCAACACGCCTGTGTTCCCCTGGAGGATAGGAGAGGAACTACATATAAACACCAGCAACACACCTGTGTTCCCCTGGAGGATAGGAGAGGAACTACAAATAAACACCAGCAACACGCCTGTGTTCCCCTGGAGGAGAGGAGAGGAACTACATATAAAACACCAGCAACACACCTGTGTTCCCCTGGAGGATAGGAGAGGAACTACATATATAAACACCAGCAACACGCCTGTGTTCCCCTGGAGGATAGGAGAGGAACTACATATAAACACCAGCAACACGCCTGTGTTCCCCTGGAGGAGAGGAGAGGAACTACATATAAACACCAGCAACACGCCTGTGTTCCCCTGGAGGAGAGGAGAGGAACTACATATAAAAACACCAGCAACACGCCTGTGTTCCCCTGGAGGAGAGAAACTACATAAAATACTATGAAATGTTTCGTTTAACCCATTTAGACCTGAGGCCGATTAAGTAAAAAATGTGGGTATTGATTGATGATTGATTCTTTATTGCAGACTCAGGGGAATCCATATCACAGTACAGAACAGCAACACAATAGATAAAAAGAATAATAAGAAAGAAATACAATAAAATAAAAAGAGTTCCACCATATTCAGTTTCGAACATACAGACAAGTTCCACAGTCTGGAGGAGAACCTGACAGAACTACGTATCGTGTTAGTGATGACATTAATGATGTAATTTACTGACTCAGATACCCTACACATGAATTTATACATAAGATTGCGTAGCACAGCAGAGCAGGTGGGAACCCCAACACTGACAAACATTTGACTTGCACTGGAGCTTCTTGGAGCTCTCAGAAGCAGCCTCATACAGTCATTGTAGGCCACTGTCAATCGTCTTATACTGGCCTGCTTGTAGCGGCACCACTGTTAATGAATGTGTATAATGAGAGTCATGTCCGCTCACCACCAGGAACCCGGTGCGGAGGAAGAGGACCACGCCAAAGATGTTGATCATGCAGGTGGTGAAGACGCCGTCCCAGGTGCCGAAGAGGACCGGCTCCCACACGAACAGCTGCACCCTCCACCAGGGCTGGCTGGGCCGCTGCAGGCGCTGCACGCACACCAACATGAGGCAGACGGTTTATACTAGAGGATAACCCGGCCTAACCCGACACCAACATGAGGCAGACGGTTTATACTAGAGGATAACCCGGCCTAACCCAACACCAGGGCTGGCTGGGCCGTGGCAAGTGCTGCACGCACACCAACATGAGGCAGATGGTTTATACGAGAGATGATAACACTAACCCTAACCCTCTACCAGGGCTGGCTGGGCCCATTCATACACCGATGGTGGCGGAAACCATGCAAGGCATCAACCAGCACATCAGAGGGGGAGCCCGGGTTCGAACTGGCAATCTTTGCGGTTACCATCCATCCCCAAAAAGTGAAAGAAGACTTAATTATTGCCAGAAGTGTGCTGAAATTTAGAAGCAAAGGCTGAATGAGCGCTAAAGCGGTGAAACAGAATCAGATCTGTGCCACATCCAGATTGGAATCTGATTTCTTTAAATAAGTATAAACACAAACAAGTCACATGGAATCAGATTTTTGCAAATGAGACACATTCAGAGGTGGTTTCAAATCTGATTTCAGGAGATCTGAACACAGCAACCTGATCTAAATCGGATTCCATGTGACTTGATTGTGTTTAGACTTATTTAAACACAATCTGATTTAAATCCTGGATGCGGTGCACACTGCACAGATCAGATTCAGGGCTGGATTTGGCTGCCATGCAGTCTGGACACACAGATCTGTGACAGATCCGATTTGGTGCACTTGCAAATGCAGTGTGAACGGTTCGGGCCAAAAGATCAGATTTGAGAAATTAATCCGATTTGAATCGGATTTGACTGGGTCAAGACTTCATTATTAATATTATTAAGACTGCAGGATAGGATTCTATGTGACTCGTTTGTATCTAAACAAATCAGATTCCAATCTGGATGTGGCACAGATCAGATTCAGGCTGGATTTGGCAGCCATGTGTGATGGCCCCTACTCACTGTAGGAGTTTTAAAGTTGTCTGCGAGTCATCAGTCATGTATTTCACACTACAGGAGTCTTTTATTTTTATTTTTATCGACTGTCATTATATCTGTGTGGCTTTCACACTAAACGATTGGTCGCCGACTAGGCATCACATACGTACTGCAAGAGTTCATGAGATGCGATCCAGACCCGATAACATCATTTGTTTTTTATTCCAATTCATTCAAGCACGAGACAGACACACACGCGAGATCGTGCAGTGTCTACTAGCCGGGTATCCCCTACTGTCCAGAAAAATGGGGCCATTTGAGTCTGGAGACATAAATGCATTTAACTCAAGGTAACAAGGTTGTACAGTATACCTGGGCATCCTCATAGAACAGATCATGGATGTGTGTGTGGCTGGTGAAGGCTCCAGGTGCTCTCCCGGGCCTCTGCAGTCCCACGCCGGACCACCCTGTGGGCTGCACGGTCTCCATGGCAGGGGGATGGAATCGATTACCGTGACTCTGTACCCTGCACGTGTCAGTAAATGGTCAATTTATATAGCGCCTTTATCCAAGGCACTTCACATAGATTGTGCATTACATTCACCCAATCACACGCACATTCATCCACCGATGGTGGCGGAAACCATGCAAGGCACCAACCAGCACATCAGGAGCAATTTGGGGTTCAGTGTCTTGCTCAAGGACACTTCGCCACTAACTCTGGGGGAGCCCGGGTTCGAACTGGCAACCATCCAGCCACTCTACCCCTGAGCCACAGGGGTTACCTAAAATAGCAAATCTACAAGCTCACAACGCGTCGCATCCCGACACATAGATTAATGGGCATACCGGCTTACATTACGTGTATACGCATGGTCAAAGACTCTCTCATCAAAATAGAATAACTGTTCACCATAATGGAAACAAAAATAACTGGTAGAACTTGCTCTCCTGTCCTCAAATAACATCGTCCTCTGAAAATAACCATAATATGACACCTAATATGCACCCCCTCTCCTTTGCAGCTAAAAGATGGTAGCGCGTACTACTGACTGTATACTAATAAAAGAGAGCCAATGAACCGAAAACTCAACTATGAATAGGCCTTTCGAACAGTGTACACTGTACAGTCACAGTGGATGACTTCACAGGCTACACTTAGAACACTTTAACCCTGGTAACCTGAGATGTGGTGCTTCACAACAATTTAGAATGCTTTTAATCATAATTTGAGTAAAACGTAAGCTTCAAGATTTGCCTCTGAGATGTAATGGGGTATATAAGTATAAAGTATCAAGCCAAATACAACTAGAAATCCAAGTAAACCTTTATAGAAAAGATTAGAGTAAATCCATTTAATAACTTTTCCCACCACAGGACAGTATAACAAACAGCAGCCTGAGGGAAGGTTATTATCCCTCAACTCTTGCTCTGAGCTTTTTCTTCATTAACTTGTCACAGCCTGTTAATTCTGTTTACACAGCCTGTATCGGTTATGGTTATTCACTATGCCGAGAGGAGTTCTGGGGATTTGTTAAAGCTGCCTGCAACCCACTTGTTCTCAGCCGTTTTTATGTCAAGGACCCCCAAATTAGTATTTATTTGGCCCCATCTGAAGATTATATGTTGTGCCTGGGAGGGACCCCCCTATTGTTTTTTTTAACAAAATAACACATTAAAATATGCATATATATATATCCCAAGATATTCTGAAAATAGCAGCTCTATACAGCCTGTAGACAGTGTGGATCTTTGGTGATTTTGAAGCCATATTAACTAATTCTGCTGGGGACCCCCTAGCTGGAGCCGCCCTCTTGTAAAACAGTAGATATTGGGAGTATACATATCTGATTATATAGACTAGTAGGCTACGTCTTGGCCTGTACATCAAGCATTAGTGTATTCAATTTAAATTAGTAGACTTATATAATATGACTGATTGCAGTGTCTCAGGAGACAAACACAGGTGTGGCTGTATAGGTCTAAACCCAGACGGGATCCGGGGCCCCGGATCCATTTAATTTGATGTGCATGACAGGTGTTCTGTTGTGTTGACTGAGGCTGAGCAATCATTTTACAACAGAAGAACAGACTGGAGTTGAGTTCATGGTTAGCGACGCTTATCATGACATTATACTGGCGAAATCATCGAATTGAAATGAATAGTCCATAGGCCTATGCGTCGATATCATGATACCCTGTTAATTCACACATGATTTAAATGATAATTAGCCTACCTGCCTGGATGAGGGCAACGAAACGCGATCCTTTATTAACTTCCAATAGCCCAATAAAACAACTCCATGTCAGAAACGAGAGAGAGAGAGAGAAAACTTGGCGGAGAGCAGTTCTATTTATTTATAAAATACTTTTATTGTTGCCCAAATTCCCCTGATTAACTCATGTATCCGAAGACTCAGCTATTTTCTAATAACGCTACGTGGTCAAGAGAGAGTCAGCAGCCACGCAGGTATGCCTACCTGCCTGCTTTGACCAATGTTATTCAAGGTGTGTGTTGATCATCAAACACTCTTGCCAAATGGCCTTGAAGTTGTTTGGCTTGTTAGTTTTGGCCAGCCTTCAGTTCACCCCCCCACCCCTTCAGTTGGTTGGCCTATCAGCGTCAAGCCTGGTTTAGTCGTCGTAAAATATATATTTTTTAAATAGCAGATCTACAAGCTCACAACGCGTCGCGTTCGCCATGCTTTGTGAGCTTGTGGGTCTGACATATTCGCCGAGCGACACTAGCGTACGGCGGACTATAAATATCATTAAAGCACTCTGACGTTCAACAACGTCAAGCAGTGCAGTGGTAGCCTGGTAAAACTACTCCCCCTGCTGGACAACATTTCATTCTGCACAGGCTAGTGCAGTGGTGGAAACAAGTAGCCTATACTTTTACTTGAGTAAGTTAAGTACACTTAAGTGTGTACTGCAAAGTATTGGTATCAACTGTCAAAATGTACTTAAAGGGAGGGGAATTCCACTCATTTTCAAGATTTTACTATGTCATTAATATACCTTAGAGCTGTTAAATGGAAGTGGAAAGAACTGGAGGTCTGAAAAGAATCATTAACATGGTGAAACACATATTGATGTGTTTCACCATGTTAATGATTTTTTTTCATAAATATTTGCCTCTGAAATGGAGTAGAAGTAAAAGTAGGCTACAGAAAATTGTTAATACTCCAGTAAAGTTATAAAAAAAAGTCCTACAGTTACTTTACATTACCGATATAGACTTCTTTTCTAGACTTCTTGAAAAGACCCCCCAAAATACTGATAGTGTTTTTGTATTTATTTATAAGGGACATCATGACACACATCAAAACAACAACCTTAGCTTAATCAGATATTTTACAAATGATAATATATTGCAAAAAAAAATCTAATCATAATTGGCTACGTTTACCGAAATTAATCAGCTACAATTTAAAGCCGTTACATTAACATAATATTCAGAAAGAAGGGAACAAATGAAAAAAAAAGCTTTACATAACCCAACAAACTTATAGAGACCATGCAAATCAACCATGACAACTTCCCATCCCCTCCTCTCCCCCAAACAGTGGAGCATTCAGATCAAATGATCCACACACTTTGTTATAGTGGGTATAGATAGATCGAGGTTCAAGTTCTGCATAAAAGTATTATGAAAATAGCAGTTCTATACAAGTCAGACTTGAGTGGGACATTCTTTGACCATAATAATAGGGTTGACCTTGATATGATCTATATGGAGGAATCAGTGGTGATGGTGATAGCAATATAGTGACCGCATCAGAACAGTGCCAACATTACATGTTTCAAAAATAGAACGTTTTTATCAAAAAGGTTAATCATTCAGGCATTTCTTTCTTCTTTTCTTTTACACTTTCTTTTTTCTTTTTTTACACAAAACAAAGTTATTTTTCTATGGAGATTATACAAGGACACTTATGGCCAGGTGATGGTAGTTCAGAACAGTAAATATAGGCTTATGTGATGTGAGGACCAGTGTTGACTCCATCGACTAAATACTATGACGAATAATGTTCGTCGACTACCTTGTTTTCCCACAGAGGAAAGCTAAATGGGAACTAAATGAAAACGACACTATGACAACTTTAAAGAAAAAATCTACAAGCTCACAACGTATCGCGGCGCGACGTGTTGCGAGCTTGTAGATCTGCTATTTTCAGCGGGTGTAAAATCAGCTATTACGACGGCGGCATCAAGGCCCGCCAAAATACATTTTAGTCGACTAAATCACCTGTAGATTTAGTCAACAAAAATCTTATATTTAGTTGACTAAAACTATAGACTAAACACTGAAACATTCCAGGTGACTAAAACTAAATGAAGACTATGACTAAAACTAAAATCAAAATGTGCTGCCAAAATCAACACTGGTAGGACTTGTGTGGTACTTTTCTATATGTGGTTGTTTGTCGGACAGAAATCTATATTATATCCTTATTTTAACCTTTTGTGGGTATTTTTCCCCATAAATGAACATCACACAAAAGTTTTTTGCGTGATTTAATTTAAATCCTGAAAAGTCCTGATCACTTTTAGACATATAAAGGTTCAACATACATATAAGGTTTCCACACGACAGAGAGGATAATATATTTAATGGAGGATTTGCTATCAACACATTTTGTTTTCCTTATTTTAAATTGGCCAATTTAAACCAAGATTGCCATTAACGAAGCATACGTTAATGTGCATCTTTGTATACTTTGCCTGTGAAAAGTGCTTTAGTATGAATAGGTATATCTGGTGGGAATTTCCAACCGCAAAGGACCCCCAAATTGACACTGAGGAGTCCACGGAACCCCCTTTTGAAAATGTTATGCCAGGGACCCCCCCATAAGAGAAGACTTTGACGGCTCTAGCAGTGATTCTCAACCAGTTTAATTTCAAGGACCCCCAGTTTGACACGCATATTAGTCTACAGACCCATTTCTATCTCTGGGACCCTCAATTTATATTGTAAAATCAACGTTAATGCAACTCTGAGAGTGTACAAATGGAACCAAATGGACATGTCAGGGTCCATTTGTACACTCAGTTACAGACCCATAAGGGTCAAATTATAATTTAGCTGGGTAGTGGGTACCCCCTGGAACTCCCTTGGGGGTCCCCGGACCCGACTTTGGGAACCACTGGGCTATTTCACACCATACATGGGGGAGTGCAACAAAACAATTCTCAAATGATAAACTAGGGCTGGGCGATTAAATGACATAACCGACTAATCTTGCTCATGCAGGCTAATCGAATAATAATCTCTCTCAAAATATATAAATAAAATACAATAAAATAAAATAGAATCACATGCGTGTGAAGTGAGGGGGGCTCTCATGATCGTACATCATCCATTCATTGTCAATGGGAATGGGAATCTTTGTGTAGGACAAAAATTGCCGATTTGCTCGTCGTCCACATTAAGACGTAAATTCTCCATTCATTGTCAATGGGAAGTGTTTGTGTGAAACGAAAATCTACACTAATAGCCGAATATAGGAGGTGCCTAGCGCCCCTCAAAAAACTTTAGTGATTTTGTATTTCTTGTATTTACAGTAGGCTATATATCAACGAATCAAGATGAAAAAGAATTGAATGAATCGACAAAAGCGATTAGTCAGATTAACCACTGTGTTGTACAATGGTGGCAAACCAACATAGGAATAGCTGACCTAAAAGCTCACAAGCTTGTAGACCTACTATTTTCACTCTACATTTTTCTTTAAAAATAATCATTCATTAATCGTAAGATTCGTAAACAAGGCAAGGAATTTGAAATAGTCGTCATACTACTGATTTGTAGTCATATCACCCAGCCCTATATACGATAAAATAATGTATTTCCATCACCAACAGACATTTCAACAGTACAGGAAACGTGTCACAGATATCCAATGCAGTGTAGGGATTCATAATTTGTGACAAGATTTGACCGAGAGCCTGCCATCGCGCAAAATCCAGCTTTTCACCAGAGGAGAAAAACATTTTTTTCATTTTTTTTATCCAAAATGAGTTAATAGCACAGGCAGACTCTTCACATACTAGAGCATGTCTGAAATAAGTGTCAGAGCAAAAATTGACATGTAAATATGAAATAAATGCTTAAACATGTAGCTAGGTGTAATGTTAAGAGTCCACAGAAGTGAACCTTTCAAGTCTGTTTTCTCAGCTCGCTGTTTTCCGCAAGACATTACTCTATAAGCCATATCTTCAAAACTGGTGGGTCAAACTGAACAACCAATATGTCAATTTTGGCAGTGCCTCAGTCAAATTTAGTCACATTTGCAGATTTTTCCCTTAAAACTAAAAACGAACGAATTCTCTGTAAAAAAAAAGACATATTTACTATTTATTATTGTCAACACCCCCCCCCCCCCCCCCCCCCCCCCCCACTGATGTAGTGTCTAGCAAAAGCCTAGTCGCCCCTATACCACAAATATCAGTACATACTGTATATCTCAGAACATAAAAAAACAAAAAAAGCACAATGTGAAAATATACAATATATTTACAGCAGTACGTTTCATACACATTCTAAGAGGAATGTTCACAACAAGAGGGGAAGTTAATTAGCCGTTTGGATTTTTAGAACAAAGGGATGCATTCTGTCCCTGATTGTCAGTAGAAATGTAACGAGGAAAATGAGGGAGAGGAAGGTTTGATGTCCAAACCTTAAATGGATGGAACACGTAATCAGTGTTTGTGAACGACTAGCACCAAAAGCAAGAGGTCACACGCGCGCACACACGCACACACAGACAGACACACACGAGATCTGAGGCAGTATATGAAAAAACCAGATTAAGGTGTTACATTAAAACCATGTTGAAGTCTGAACAAACTAGACTTGCCATCGAGTACTGCTTTGAAGATATGATAGAATTATCAAAACTATAGACATCCTAAACATGATAATGCTCTCTCATATATATATATACATACACACACACACACACACACACACACACAACAGGTCATTAAAATACCTTCTCTTTTTCCTAACCACAGATATATCAGGCTGAGAACTTGCCTTGGTGCAATTTCTTGCCTTCTCCCACAAGAGGTCAGTGTCCAGGAGTGTTCTAAAATAATTAAACGACTTGACTTATTCTGGGGGCGAACGTTCGGCAAAGATAGCACATTTTATCCGTGTAGACAGTCAGTAGATCTGAATGTATACAACATCATCCATGGACTTTCATATGTTTGTGTTGCATTTTATTTTGTTTACTACTTGCAGCTCATAGGTTACTGGTGGAACAATATGTCAGTTTCTCTGCACATGTATCAGGGCATATTCATCATTATATTAGCCAATGAAAAATAGCAGATCTACAAGCTCATAGCGCGGCACCGAGTGCCGCGCTATACACAAGCTATAAACAACCTACACAAGCTTGTAGTTCTGCTATTTTTGAAAAATCCATGAAAATGTGGCGTAAATTTCGAATATACATTATTTCAGAGTGAAAATTCTTAACTCTTTGCTTCTGAGGGGGGGGGGGGGGGGTCCCCGGAACAACATATTTTTAGATGGGGGTCGGCAGCCTATTACATAGATATTTTTGGGGTCCTTGACTTGAAAATGTTTGAGCACCACTGACATAGAAACGTTTGTTTTTCAGAAAACCGTCATGATTTAGAAGGCATTTGTAGAATCGTCCTCAGGTCTAAATTTCGCCGAAGAGATTTGGTGGAGGCAGGACGTGAAGGCCTAGTAGAGAGAGAGCCGGCCGGTCAATTACGTAAATAGGGTTCAAGTGCTGAAGTTGTCATTAGATCAATCCTACCATAAGAAGAAGATACTTTCATAGCTTATACATGTGCTAATAATGTGCAAGTGGAATTATTATTAGGCCTGCATCTATTGACTCTATTGAAACTAAGAAAGACATAATATAGGAATGACTGGAAATATTAAAAAGGCACACACGTACTAGTAAACTAGAAAAGCATTCCCTTCCCACCCCACTAGAATTCACAACGTAACCATACAAAAACCACAGAATGAGTCGCCTTCAACATCGTGTGTTTGTGTTCGAATTAAACCCGTTGCAAAGGAGGGAAATTAAATGACAAAAATGAGAGACACATAACCCCAAGTAAAGTTATACATACAAAAGGGGGGGGGGGGGGGGGGGCATTTGTATAGCTTTAAGGGCCTTTCAAACGGGAAGCGAGGAACACGGGCGTTGTTGCCTGGATCAACGACAGGTCTCCTCCAGGTCTGCTCAAGAGGGGCGCAAAACAACGCAAGTGTAAAAAAAAGCGAAACAGTATCCAGGTCTGGTGACTCGCGGGCATGTGCACGAAACGAGCACGCGCGCAACAAATTCACGGTACCGCACTCGCGTAAATACGCTTGCGTTGTCCGTTGCACTCCGCGCAAAAACGCAGGTCTCATTGAAAATGAACTATAGGCGCGTTATACCGCTTCAACGTTGGAAAGGCCCTTTACACTTCCGATGAGACAAATCTAAGACAGGATTTTTTTTTTACATGATAAGCGAGTCATCATCATATCAAAGACACTTCACTGAAAAGAAGATTGCCAAGTTGTATTAGCTTAATTGGCAATTTCTGTACAGAGAAAATGTTAACACACTCCAATAATGTGCATTACAAAAGATTGCAGCCTTTTACAAGGACAGTTGCATACACTAATTTTGTTAAGTTCAGTGTCCATTAAGAGCTTTCTTATTCTGGTTATGGGAACTAAGCGCCATTGTGCGATTAATTGCATGCAACAAACTATTTCACAACTACAATTTTGATATATATATATTTCTTTTTAAATAAATCTCACACTGAAAAATCTGAGACAATAGGGTCTTTTCAATAGACCTAGATCAGTTTGGTCTACTTGTTTAATTTCTTTAAAGAAGAATAGGATCATCTAAGACTTGTTAAACCATTCTTTACTTTTTTTTACAAGTCTGGCTGTTAATTCCAGCCACAAAAGGCCACAAGTGTTTAAGGTCAATAGGAAGAAAAGAAAATACATTACAAATACATAGTATTTTGTCTATATTTTCTTTTCCTTAAGGGCCAAACGAACCATGATATGAAAGCCAATTCATATCAATGGAGATTATACTGGTTTCTATACCAGAGGAATACAATCATTCACCAAGTTTTATCTTGTGATGACACCAGTTTCAGGTGACAGCAAATAAAGTGACTTTAGATTAAGACAAATAATCAATAGTGGAGGGGGGGGGGGGCTGTTGACATGTGAAGTGAACTGAAGCTTTATTCCAGTTACTAGTTTTCTTACAGTAACGGTTACAGTAACAGGGGGAAGTAGCTAACTGCAAAAGGGCGTACGCTATTATTTAAGCCTGAATTTTAGTGGAAAAATATTAAACATTAAATCATAGAATCACTGTAAATATTTTTGTGTGCAAGCGACCGTGAGGCAACGATGATTGACAATAAAGACAACACTGAGATACAAATAATCTGTGGCAATAATAATACAAAGTGAATATTCCACAACATCCACTGCGGTTTTTAGGCTTTGGTCACAAATCTTTCACTATACATTCTACTGAATGATGCTATACCATGGTAATTATGCCCATGCATCATTCACATTCCGAGTGTAGTTTTCTTTTCAGGGGGTATACTTATTGTCTTTTTCCATTTTGATTATTCCCCATTTTGTAAAAATGTAAATGATTCGAGAAGGAAGAAATGGTAACAATGCTTTGAGCACAGTCAGGCAGCACACATTTCCTAACTGTCGGGTGGAAACCTTGTATGTCTTAATAAACTGCGCAAAACAAACGGTGTTCCGATGGATCCACGGGAGTTGTTTCGTCACAAGCTCTTGTGAATACTTTTCACTCGTCAAATATTGACACAACTTTAACATTTAAAACAATCTTCATAAATAGCAGATCTTCAACCTTACCACAAGGTGAGTTTGTAGATTGACTATCTTTCCTCAACTTTTGCGTTGAACGAAATAGTAGAACTAAAACAAAGACACAAAATATGGAGATACAAGGTTTCTCTGCCCAACAGCAATGGTTTCCAATTTTTACCAGTTTTGGCAGAACAGAGGATGTTAGGATATAAAGTGCCATTGAATTTATTTATTTTTTACAGATACGAATGCGACATCCTACTCAGCCAAACGTCTCGCTGGATGAAACATCCGGAGAAGAGCTGAGCTGAGACCTGGTCTCCGAGACCGTGACCAGGGGGAACTCGGAGAAGTCCGAGCTGTGTCCTGCCCGCAGACTGACCTGTCCGTTGGCAATAGTGAACTGCGAAGGCACGCCCGACCTCGTCGCCTGGAAGTGCGATCGGTAGTTCTGATCAAAGGCGCTGATTTGGAAAGTCTGAACCATCGCCTGCGAAGAGTCCGACTTCTTAATGGGGGAGACGTCCTCCAGAAAGTCGTCGTCGTCGTCGTCTGTCGGGGACACCGCGGAGGGCGTGTTGGTCTCGTCGCCCGAAAACGAAAACGAGTGTTGCGAGTCCCCCACCAGGAGTCCAAAGTGAGGCTTTTCCAGCGTGGACCTCAGCGGAGAGCTCATCCCCGATTTGAACCTGCCGGGAGACGGGAACTGTTTCTCCGTGGAGAAGAGAGGCTGCCCGGCCAGGGTGGGACTCTCGGAAGACACCAGGTTGAGGCTCTGCGTGCTCAGAAAGCTGTCGTTCTGGCTGGTCCTCTCCAGGGCCTGCTGGAGGAACTTGGAGTACTCGTGCAGGAGACTGGATTTCTCGGCGGGCGGCTGAGGCTGGGCGCTGGAAGCTCCCAGAGTCTCCACGGGGCTGCCGTCCGACACGTCGGACGAGTTTATGGAGATGCTGGAGGTCACCTCCGCATCGGCCACGCTGAAAGAGATGTCCTGCTGTCCGTTGGCTTTGTTGGAGTAGTGGTCCAGCAGCGTCTGAAGAACCTCGTCCGGCAGCACGTTCTTATCGTGCGTCGCCGCCTTGATTTCCACGTTGAGCGGCTGCGGCTCCAGGATCGTGGCGGGGACCATCTCGTCGATGGCGGTCGACACCGCCGTTTGAGCAACGGCAGCAGGCTGGGAAGAGATGCTGCTCACGTTGACGGAATAATCCCGGCTGTTGTTGGCCATGGCAGCTTGAAGATAGCGCTTCTTCTTGAGGAACTGCATGGCGTCTTCATAGTTTGTGCTGCTGGCCACTGGTTTGGTTTGAAGTGTTTCGACAGGCTCGAGTGCATTGTTGCACTCGACCACGTCGAGAAGGCTTCCTTGTTTGTCCACGATCTCAAAGCCTCCGGGTTTGTCCACAATCTCAAAGGTGTACCTGGTGACCTTGTTGCTTTCCTCAAAGGGAGACAGAGGGGACAGGCCGGGAGGCGGCTGCTCGCTGGCCTGCTTGACGCTCCTCTTGGGGACCTTCTTCAGGACCAGCTTGGGAGGAGCAATCTCTTCGGGGGACGCCTCTCCCAAAGGGGGGCGGCTGGTCGACTCTTCGGGAAGCTCCACAGAGTAGCCCGCGATCACATATTCATGTTTGACTTTGGAGGAGACGGCGTAGAGAGGTAGACATTCCATTTTTCTCCGTCTCTGCTCCTCTTTCTCCTCCGCGTCGACGGTGGCGGCCGCATGGTCTTCCATGCGGGCAGCGGTGGACGCAGCGGAGCTGTGCGACTTATCCAGACACTTCTGACGCTTCTTCTTGGGCAGTGTGCACTCTTTGGCAGGAAAGGCAAGGCCAAGAGACTCGGTGTCGCGCAGAGGTGCAGCTTTGGCAGCTGCCTTGTGGGCCTTCCTCTCCCTGTTCTCATGACACATCCGCCTGTGCTTTAAAACCCGGTCTGTTCTGGAGAAGTACTGTGGAAATAAGGCACAGACAATATATAACATAGCTTCAACTGTAGCAGCTCAACAACAACTGTAGCAGCTGAACGAGAGGCGGATGAGTAGCAGAAATGAAGCGCTAGTATATCCATCAGATCAAAACCACGGAGATGGATTAATATGGCGGTAGAGCACGAAGGACGGTGGCCGAGAGTCGGACTGAGAAATATTCTGAATATTCTTCTCTCGTCTGGTATCATTGAGGATTCCCTAAGACGTGTGGCCACGTCCTACGGACGGAAACGGTTAATGGTAAATGGAAACTTACACTTATGTTTACACTTTACAGCGAGCTCACCTGGTGACAGTAGTCACATTGGTAGGGCTTCTCCCCGCTGTGAGTTCTCTTGTGCCTCTCCATGTGGTATTTCTGAATGAATCTCATCCCACATTCGTCACAACGAAAAGGTTTTTCACCTAAGCAAAGATATAACAAGCATGGCAAGAAAGAAGACAATTATTCTAACAGTGATGACATATTTTGTATTGTGGAAGGAGGAAGTTAGCATCTGTGGCAAATTGAGGTTCATGATACTTTCACATTTGGTCCAGCAACAAAATCTTCACAAATGAAGACCACTTTTCTCAAAAGGTTGACCTTCGGATCAAAACTTTGCTCTTCACTGAATTCTTGTTTTTTGTCATTCTTTAACCCATTTAGACCCGAGGCCGAATCTAAAAGAAAGTGGCTTCAAAATCAGACAGTTTTCTGAAAAAAAACAATGTTTCTATATCAGTGGATATAGAAACATTGGCTTCCCCCGGAAGCAAAGATTTGAATTAAAAATGCTCTGAAAGAATATATATATATTCATTGATTTGCGCCACATTCTCAATTTTTTTCAAAATAATACCAGATCTACAAGCTTGTAACGCGGCACTCGGTGCTGCTCTAGGAGCTTGCATACCAATTTTGGGCGGGAACCCCTTTTGGTGTGTCATGTCATGCCATTTAGCTATTGAAAAATAGCAGATCTACAAGCTCATAGCGTGCCACTGAGTGGCACGCTACGAGCTTGTAGGTCTGCTATTTTTGATAAATCAAAGAACGACTGACATAGAAACATAGCTTTTTCAGAAAACTGCCAGGATGTAGAAGACATGGAAAATGGGTTAAAAACACCAAAAGGGGTGTTCCCGTCCTGAATGGGTTAACCCATTCTGAACGGGCACCCATTTTGGTGTCGGCATCATGTCATGCTTTAGCTATTGAAAAATAGCAGATCTACAAGCTCATATCGCGCCACCGAGTGGCGCGATACGAGCTTGTAGGTCTGCTATTTTTTGAAAAATTTGAACGACTGACATTTCTAGAATCTGATCTCAGCATTCTCAGGTCAGAATGGGTCAATCAGACCAATGTGTGTCCGGCGGAAACCTCGTATGAATCTGATCTCAGGTCAGAATGGGTTAAAGGCCAGACTCTCTGGGTATTATGCCTTTAGACAGGCACGGCAACAAAGGCAAGTACAACAATATTGATTCCTTTCTGGGTCTTATTAGGACAATAGAAGAATAGGACGTGCTTCCATTCACTCACCAGTATGGATCTTCTCATGCCTCTGGAGGAGATACTTCTGTATGAAGCGCATATCACACTGACTGCACTGGAAAGGCTTCTCACCTGGGGAGATGAGACAGCAAGGTTGGCCTCATTAATAAAGGAAAAGGTCTGCACTACACCAGTGTTGATTTCGTCGACTAAAACCAAGACGAAAAATGTTTGTCGACTACCCTTTTTCACTAAAACGAAACGGAAACTAAATACCATACCATACCATACCATCTTTATTTCTATAGCACATTTAAATAACAACAAGTTGTTCCAAAGTGCTTTACAATAAAATAATAAAAATCACAACTTCATTTAAAAACAAACAACATACAGTACACAGTGTCACTTTCAACATCACAAAGCTCATACTGTGCTAGGAAAAGCCAAAGAATAAAAATATGTCTTGAGGCGTGATTTAAACACCTGAAGAGTGGGGGCCTGTCTTATGTGCAGAGGCAGCTCATTCCAGAGCTTGGGAGCTGCGACTGCAAAAGCCCGGTTCCCTCTAAGCTTCAGCCTTGATTTAGGCACCACCAGGAGAAGCTGGTCAGAGGACCTGAGGGTCCTTGTGGGAACATACGGTTTGAGTAGTAAATGAAAACTAAACTATGATTGACTAAAGCTAAGAATAAATATGCTGACAATTTTGTCAACAAATGAAAACTAGACTAAAATGTTAGGCAGGGACTATAGTGGACAAGAGATCCAGTATAAGCCATTTTACACTTGGTTGCATGCTGAAAATACCCGATCTACAAGATCACAACGCGTCGCAGCGTGACACGGTGTGAGCTTGTAGATCGGCTATTTTCAGCAACAACAAAAAAACAACGGCATCAAGGCCCGCCAAAATACATTTTAGTAGACTAAATCAACTGTAGATTTAGTCGACTAAAATCTTATGATATTTAGTCGACTAAAACTAGACTAAACACATTCCAGGTGACTAAATTGTGACTAAAACTATTGCAGAGACTACGACTAAAACTAAAATGTGGTGTCAAAAACAACACGGCTCCTACCAGTGTGTATGTAGACGTGCCTCTGTAGGTGGTAGTTGGTTCTGAAGGCAGCGTTGCAGTGGACACAGACGTGACACTTGGGGTTCTGGAGGCCCAGCGATCCATCGTCATTGATAGTGAGAATCTATCAAAGGCGAGAGAGAGAGAGAGAACAATAATGGAAACAAAGATGGAAGCATAAATATGTCCTAAACCGCCCCCCCCTAAGGTCTTCCACTGCTGGCCTGCTCGCTTTGCCTAAAACAAATGGCAAAGAAACAATACGGGGAAGCAGCTTTTTGCTTCTACGGGCCAACGGCGTGGAACAAACTCCCTGTACCTTCGACAGGCAGCCATTTTTAAAGCACAGCTCAAGACCCACTTCTACACACTTACTTTGAATTGATATTTTAATTTTTTGTTATTCATGTCCTCACTGTATTGCATTACTGCTCTTGTTTATGCCTTGATTTTCTTTTCTTTTTTTCCTCCATTGCTCTGTAAAGCACTTTGAGCTGCATTTCATGACATGAAAGGTGCTATACAAATAAAGTTTTATTATTATTAATAATAAGCTTGTAGGTCTGCTATTTAAGAAAAATCAAAGAACGACTGACATAGAAACATAGCTTTTTCAGAAAACTGTCAGGATGTCAAGACATTTTTTTTAATCTGATCTCAGGTCAAAATGGGTTAATTATTTGAGGGCCTACAGGTATCGTTGGTCTATATCTTGCCGTTACCACCAAAATAAAAAGTCCAATAACTCCTCCACAGCACTTGCACCTTAGCGGGCGATCGTTGCTTCCTCTTCTTCTTCTTGGGACACTCCATCAGGTCCTTGTTTCCTTGTTTCCTCTCCTTCATCTGGACCAGTGGATCGGACAGCTGCTCCATCAGGTCCTTGGCTCCTTGTTTCCTCTCCTTCATCTGGACCAGTGGATCGGACAGCTGCTTCAGCTCCTGCTTGATGCTCAACTGTGAAACCAAGAGGACCACACGGAACACACTGTCACCAGGGTTGTTTTTCTCTCTTAGAATTTTTATCCCACGATTTTGTAACCCATTTTTCACCTCTGTGTCAAATATCTAATGTGATCCTAGGCTCTACACACCCTCCGACCAACCCCTAGTCCCCATATTTGGGAGACATGGGGAGAGCAACGGACTTGAACTCATGCTTCCTTCATGCCTGAGTGTCCAAGTTGCTCCTTTACACTTGACAGGGGGGAGTTTTTTTGTCATACAGTGTTGATTTCGTTGACTAAAACTAAGACAAATAATGTCCGTTGACTACCTTTTTCCACTGACGAAAACTAAATGGGAACTAAATGGAAAACTAAGCTATGATGACTAAAACTAACAGTAAATATATTGACAATTGTCAACAAATAAAAACTAGACTAAAATGTTAGGAAGGGACTAGTGGACAAGAGATCCAGTATGAGTCATTTTACAATCAGTTGCATGCTGAAAATAGCCGATCGGCTATTTTCAGCAAGTGATAGTGGCTTTGATTACAAACTACTCCGTTTTTAATCTCGTTCAAGGTGACAACCTTGAATGAGATTAAAAACACAGTGGTTCTGTAATCAAAACCACTTTGGAAGGCGATGCAGCAATGGGAATCAAACGGGTGAATTTGCATGTGGGCCTCGACACGTCATCACACGTCATCACGCAGCACGTTTTTGTTCAAAGGAAGTAATTAAAATGTGACTTGTATTGACTTTTGATATAGAAATATACAAAAATGAAAGAAAGGGAGGGGGGGGGGGGGGGGGAAGCATTTGAAAATTTCGAGGGGCAACAGTCTGGCCACGCGAGACTAGCAAGTGAGGGTATGCGAATGCATAAAGTGAATGAAACATCACACACACACACACACACCGCAAGTGAAGTGGAACTGAAACTCACCGGCATGTGGAGCGAGCAGTGCGTCAGCTTGTTGGAGAGCTTTATGGGGAAGTGCACAGCCACCTCTCCTCGCACGCCCCCGCCGTTCTTCGGACCCTCCTCGCGCACCATCAGCCGCTCCGGAGGCACCAGGTCGTGCGTGACCAACCTGGTCAAGTCGTCGTCGTCATCATCGTCGTCGTCGTCATCGTCGGCCAGCAGGGGGTGGTTGGCCAGAGAACGCTCTCCCAGGGTCATCACCACCAAGCCTCCTCCTCCTCCTGCAACGCCCAGACCACCAGACCAGTGTTTGTTTTCGTCTACTAAAACTAAGACGAAAAATGTTCGTCGACTACCTTTTTCCACTGGCGAAAACTACATGGAAACTACATGAAAACTAAGCTATGATGACTAAAACTAAGAGTAAATATATTGACAATTTCGTCAACAAATAGAAACTAGACTAAAATGTTAGGAAGGGACTAGTGGACAAGAGATCCAGTATAATAAGTCATTTTACACTTGGGTGCATGCTGAAAATAGCAGATCTACAAGCTCACAACGCGTCGCAGCGTGACACGTTGTGAGCTTGTAGATCGGCTATGTTCAGCAATTGAATCAGTGATTCAGTGATTGATTTTATGTACAAAGATTCCTGGAGAATGCCACTTCTCAAGCCCCTGGAGGGATTTTAGGCTTTCTCCTTCAGATTTGTATTGACTGATAACTTGTGAAAACAAACAAACAAACCGGCTCCTCTGGCAGCGTCCACTCCACTGCCACTCTTCAGCAGCGCACCTTCCAGTTTATCATCCACGTTCATTGTTCTGCAGCTGAGAGGGGAGAGTCTGTGTTAGAACAAGGCTGCAACACTTTAATCAAGCTAATCCAGAGCTAAATGCTACTTGGAGGAACATTTACTAAATGTGAATCATTCACACAGTGCTGTTGACACCATTTCCAATACTGTGTCCATCCATCTTCAACCGCTTATCCGTAGTCGGATAACAGTCTGGAGCTCCACCAGAGAGCTCCAGACTTCCATCTCCAGAGCAACATTAGTGACTTCCTCCTGGGAGATCCTGAGACGTTCCAAGGCCAGCGAGTCGATGTATTTCCTCCATCTGCGCCTTGGTCTGCCCCGGGGTCTCCTCCCAGTGGGACGTGCATCGAGGACCTCCCTAGAGAGACGCCCGAGAGGCATCCTAACCAGATGCCCGAACCACCTAAGTTGGCTCCTTTCCAGGCGAAGGAGCAGCGGCTCTACTCCGAGTCTCTCTCATGTGACTGAACTTCTCACCCTATCTCTAAGGGAGATGCCAGCCACCTGTCGGAGAAAACTCATTTCGGCCGCTTGTATTCGCGACCCTATTCTTTCAGTCATGACCCACACTTCATGACCATAGGTGAGAGTAGGAACGAAGATTGCTCAGTAGACAGAGAGCTTTGCTTTCTGGCTCAACTCTTTGTCCGTGCGGTACAGCGATACAGTGTCCTAAGCAATCAAATTACAATTGTAAATACAACTTTCACATGGCTTGTGCATATGAGACAAAGAAGGGGACTCCTGCACATCCAAAAACACCCGTAGGAGGTGCAAGTCTAGTTAGCAGGCATAGACATCAAAAAAGAGAAAAACCTTCCAAGGAAGGGACTGCACTTATTTATTAGCACTAATAATAATTTAGTGCTAATAAATAAGTTTGATGCAGTAAGTTGTCCGTCTCTGTTCCCTGGAGTGTGCGGTCCCTTCCTTGGAAGGTTTTTCTCTTTTTTGATATATATATATATATATATATATTAATGCTGAGCCGTTATCGGCGTTAATGTGCTGCGTTAACACGAGACTCTTATCGTGCAATTAAAAAAAATATCGCCGTGAATCTATTCTCAAAGTTGGGTCTGGGAGCTGGGTCTGCATAGCGGCCAGGAGGCTGGCCGTGTGTGCGTGTGTGTGCATGTGTGTGCGTGTGTGTGCGTGTGTGCGTGCGGAGGCGGAGCACACTCTGTGAGAGGGAGGGTAAACAGCAACACGTTAAAGTTCTACTTTAACGTGAAAAGAAAGAGGCAGCGATGGACATCCAGAGAGAAACAAGCAACCATGTCTATGAAAATGTTCACATGCCAGATCAAGTCAGAAAATCCGAAAAGTCTATAGTGTTGACTGTAAAACATCATTGTCCAATGTTGTTTTAGAGCAGTGGTTCTCAATCATGTCAAGGACCAGCAATATTTTAAAGAAACTTTACAGATAAACAAGTCCACAGTAGCTTATAATGACTAGGCTTGGCAACACTGTGAACATTTCTACAAGCTCACAATATTATATTAATAGGCAATTGTATATTTTAATATCCCTAATTAGGGCTCCTGGTCTAATGGGCCACCTGGCCTGAGAAACCCGTTCTCCAGGACATACTTCTGGTCATTATTTAGCTAGCACACACATATAATATTTTGAATGCCTTCGGCAGAGTTGAAATGAGCCATTTTAATCTAGATTAACTCCAGGAACTCGGGCGTCTCCCTAGGGAGGTCCTCGATGCACGTCCCACTGGGCGGAGACCCCGGGCCAGAACAAGGATCACGTCCCACTGGGAGGAGACCCCGGGGCAGACCAAGGACCACGTCCCACTGGGAGGAGACCCCGGGGCAGACCAAGGATCACGTCCCACTGGGAGGAGACCCCGGGGCAGACCAAGGATCACGTCCCACTGGGAGGAGACCAGACCAAGGATCACGTCTCACTGGGAGGAGACCAGACCAAGGATCACGTCTCACTGGGAGGAGACCAAGGCAGACCAAGGCATTACATCGACTCACTGGCCTTGGAACGTCTCAGAATCCCCAAGGGAGGAAGTCACTAATGTTGCTCTGGAGAGGGAAGTCTGGAGCTCTCTAGTGGAGCTGTTGCCCCCGCGACCCGACTACGGATAAGCGGTTGAAGATGGATGGATATATACACACACAATGGCTAGCTGGACATATTTTGGTTTAAACAATTGTATTAGCCTGCCCTACAGTGACTAAGTGTGCTGTGGATGTGATAACTGACTGATGGGTGACGGGTCGACCTAAAAGACCTGTTGATTAAGGCCAATTAAAGCCTCAATTAACTACTTAACGCCCTATATATATATATGATCCTTCTAAAAACAAATATGGAGGCCAGGTTGAAAGTGATCAAGACTCCATGAAGTCCATGATCCAGCATAAATAAACTGCTATTCCACCCCCACCCCCACCCCCACCCAGCTAAAAAGGGAACAAATCTATCAACATTATGTTTGAGGCTTTAAGATCTCCATCCATCTGCTCTTATTATCGGCAAGCAACGCCACCGGGCCATATATAGTGCTATTTATTCGTCACGCGCCCGTGTCGCTCGCTCGCTCGCTCGGGGCGGGCGGGTGGGAAAACATAAACACACACTTTCCCACCATAATAATAATAACATGTCATTATTATAGGGTGGGATTAAAACAATACGTCAATGTCTGTATCATGTTATAAACGAGCCTCGGTAATATGACAACAAGGTTCGGTGGAGAGAGATTAACTTAAATCATCATACATGTCCATATGTATGCCTTAAGCAGCAGCAGCCTCAACATCTGCATTATTTCACCCCCAAAGCACAACTTTTCCGCACATTTTCATCAAAACTTATCACCAGTTACAGCTGTGCTTGCTTTTAGCGTCGAGGCTACTATAGTAGCGCTTAGCTCGACCACCACAAGACAGGCAGCAGCTCCTTCCTTCGGCTATATTCTTGTCAACAGGCCCCAGACAGACTGTGTTGTTGCGGCTAAAGTTAGCTAGTTAGCTCAGGGGGGGGGGGGGTGTAAGGTAAACCAACGAAGACAAAACGTTGCACAGCTGCACGTTGTGTTTTTTAAGCCAGCCTTACCTAGTGTGCGACGGGTGTTACTGATTAAATCCGTCTAGTTGTCATGATTGTTGTGCAAAGAGAGCAGCCCAGTGTGGAGCGGAACGCTGCTGTACGACATGGGAGCCCAAAACACAACACATTGCACTGATGTGACAAGTTAAAGGAATCTTTTTTCCTTTGTCGCCATCTAGTGGTTGACATTGATAACAATATATGATACTTTATTTGTACGTCTCTGGTTGATTGATTGATTGATTGATTGATTGATTGATTGATTGATTGATTGATTGATTGATTGATTGATTGATTGATTGATTATAATAATAATAATAATAAACTTTATTTGTATAGCACCTTTCATACATAAATGCAGCTCAAAGTGCTTCACAGGGCAGGACACAAAAATAAAAATAAAAATATAATACAATAAAGTAGTAGCTAAAATGATAGAACAATGGCAAAGAGCAAAATTGAATATAAATAAAAATAAAAACAAATAAAAACACCACATGCAGCAAATCAGTCAGGGCAGGGTAGGAACGTGCATAGTAAAACTCAACTAAAAGCAAGAGTGAAGAGGTGAGTCTTATATATATGACTTTTTATTTTGGTGGTAACGGCAAGATATAGACCAGATTTTTCAGAATTACAGTACATTTCAAGTACAACTCAATACAAAAACTGTCAACTGTGAGTGGACGACACCATAAACTATAAGCATTACACTTGTTTACAATAGGGACAACCATTTCCAATTCATCAAAACATTAAGAGACGTACGAATATATACTACTATATAGTCAAAACAGGAAATAGAGGTAAAAAGGGGAAAGAAACATATACAGTGAGGGGGGAAGGGGTGGGGGGATTCAGATTTTACGGAGGCTCTAAATGTTATTATGATAAATTGGAAAAAGGTGGACCCTCTTGTAAACAAGTGTAATGCTTTGCAGCCCTGATGAAAACCGTATAGGTAGAAACATGTCGGTTGAATAAAGTTTTCCTCCTTTTTAACCTTTAAATGTGCCCGGATCTCCACTTTGTTCTATAGATGTGTTATCCCGATTGATCCCAGGAGCACCTTTTGACTATTTTTACATTTTGTATAGGCTACCTGCACACCTCCTGAGCACCTGGTTGCTTCCTTGCCTCTGAAGTGTAATGCTTTATTGGTAAAGTAAGTTTATTGGTAATTGGTTACAATGTAATAACCGCATAGCAGTGTCATGGTGATAACAACGTGTATTAATGATCACTCTGTGTATACTCATGCTGCTGATTGATAACGGCACTGTGTTAACGATCAGGCTAATTGATAACAGCACTGTAATATTAAATCACTGATTGGTAACGACACTGTAATATTACATTGCTGATTTATAAAAGCACTGTGTTTAACGGCACTGTGTATTAATAATGATTACTGCACCGTGTTGATGATCAGACTCATTGATAGGCTGATCGATAACCCCACTGTGTGTTATTGATCTCCGATTGATAACAGCACTTCATAATAAAGACCAGGCTCATTGTTAATGTTGGTATGGCATGTGTAATAAATTAATAAGAATAAGAATAAGAATAAGAATAAGAAGAAGAAGAAGAAGAAGAAGAAGAAGAAGAAGAAGAAGAATAAGAATAAGAAGAATAAGAATAAGAATAAGAATAAGAAGAATAAGAATAATAAGAATAATAAGAATAATAAGAATAATAAGAATAAGAATAAGAATAAGAATAAGAAGAATAAGAATAAGAATAAGAATAAGAATAAGAATAAGAATAAGAATAAGAAGAATAAGAATAAGAATAAGAATAAGAATAAGAATAAGAATAAGAATAAGAATAAGAATAAGAATAAGAAGAAGAAGAAGAAGAAGAAGAAGAAGAAGAAGAAGAAGAAGAAGAAGAAGAAGAAGATATCGCTTGGATGCACCTGGGATGTATCCCAAGGTCATCACCTGGGACGTATCCTCAGTGATGTATCCCAAGGTCATCACCTGGGACGTATCCTCAGTGATGTATCCCAAGGTCATCACCTGGGACGTATCCTCAGTGATGTATCCCAAGGTCATCACCTGGGACGTATCCTCAGTGATGTATCCCAAGGTCATCACCTGGGACGTATCCTCAGTGATGTATCCCAAGGTCATCCCCTGGGACGTATCCTCAGTGATGTATCCCAAGGTCATCACCTGGGACGTATCCTCAGTGATGTATCCCAAGGTCATCACCTGGGACGTATCCTCAGTGATGTATCCCAAGGTCATCACCTGGGACGTATCCTCAGTGATGTATCCCAAGGTCATCACCTGGGACGTATCCTCAGTGATGTATCCCAAGGTCATCACCTGGGACGTATCCTCAGTGATGTATCCCAAGGTCATCACCTGGGACGTATCCTCAGTGATGTATCCCAAGGTCATCACCTGGGACGTATCCTCAGTGATGTATCCCAAGGTCATCACCTGGGACGTATCCTCAGTGATGTATCCCAAGGTCATCACCTGGGACGTATCCTCAGTGATGTATCCCAAGGTCATCACCTGGGACGTATCCTCAGTGATGTATCCCAAGGTCATCACCTGGGACGTATCCCCAGTGATGTATCCCAAGGTCATCACCTGGGACGTATCCTCAGTGATGTATCCCAAGGTCATCACCTGGGACGTATCCTCAGTGATGTATCCCAAGGTCATCACCTGGGACGTATCCTCAGTGATGTATCCCAAGGTCATCACCTGGGACGTATCCTCAGTGATGTATCCCAAGGTCATCACCTGGGACGTATCCTCAGTGATGTATCCCAAGGTCATCACCTGGGACGTATCCTCAGTGATGTATCCCAAGGTCATCACCTGGGACGTATCCTCAGTGATGTATCCCAAGGTCATCACCTGGTACGTATCCTCAGTGATGTATCCCAAGGTCATCACCTGGGACGTATCCTCAGTGATGTATCCCAAGGTCATCACCTGGGACGTATCCTCAGTGATGTATCCCAAGGTCATCACCTGGGACGTATCCTCAGTGATGTATCCCAAGGTCATCACCTGGGACGTATCCCCAGTGATGTATCCCAAGGTCATCACCTGGTACGTATCCTCAGTGATGTATCCCAAGGTCATCACCTGGGACGTATCCTCAGTGATGTATCCCAAGGTCATCACCTGGGACGTATCCCCAGTGATGTATCCCAAGGTCATCACCTGGGACGTATCCCCAGTGATGTATCCCAAGGTCATCACCTGGTACGTATCCTCAGTGATGTATCCCAAGGTCATCACCTGGTACGTATCCTCAGTGATGTATCCCAACATCATCACCTGGTACGTATCCTCAGTGATGTATCCCAAGGTCATCACCTGGGACGTATCCTCAGTGATGTATCCCAACGTCATCACCTGGGACGTATCCTCAGTGATGTATCCCAAGGTCATCACCTGGGACGTATCCTCAGTGATGTATCCCAAGGTCATCACCTGGGACGTATCCTCAGTGATGTATCCCAAGGTCATCACCTGGGACGTATCCTCAGTGAGGTATCCCAAGGTCATCACCTGGGACGTATCCTCAGTGATGTATCCGAACATCATCACCTGGGACGTATCGTCAGTGATGTATCCCAACATCATCACCTGGGACATATCCTCAGTGATATATCCCAAGGTCATCACCTGGTACGTATCCTCAGTGATATATCCCAAGGTCATCACCTGGTACGTATCCTCAGTGATGTATCCCAAGGTCATCACCTGGGATGTATCCTCAGTGATGTATCCCAAGGTCATCACCTGGGACGTATCCTCAGTGATGTATCCCAAGGTCATCACCTGGGACGTATCCTCAGTGATGTATCCCAACGTCATCATCTGGGACGTATCCTCAGTGATGTATCCCAAGGTCATCACCTGGGACGTATCCTCAGTGATGTATCCCAAGGTCATCACCTGGCGCGTATCCTCAGTGATGTATCCCAACATCATCACCTGGGACGTATCCTCAGTGATGTATCCCAAGGTCATCACCTGGGACGTATCCTCAGTGATGTATCCCAACATCATCACCTGGGACGTATCGTCAGTGATGTATCCCAACATCATCACCTGGGACATATCCTCAGTGATATATCCCAAGGTCATCACCTGGTACGTATCCTCAGTGATATATCCCAAGGTCATCACCTGGTACGTATCCTCAGTGATGTATCCCAAGGTCATCACCTGGGACGTATCCTCAGTGATGTATCCCAAGGTCATCACCTGGGACGTATCCTCAGTGATGTATCCCAACGTCATCACCTGGGACGTATCCTCAGTGATGTATCCCAAGGTCATCACCTGGGACGTATCCTCAGTGATGTATCCCAAGGTCATCACCTGGGACGTATCCTCAGTGATGTATCCCAAGGTCATCACCTGGGACGTATCCTCAGTGATGTATCCCAAGGTCATCACCTGGGACGTATCCTCAGTGATGTATCCCAAGGTCATCACCTGGGACGTATCCTCAGTGATGTATCCCAAGGTCATCACCTGGTACGTATCCTCAGTGATGTATCCCAACGTCATCACCTGGTACGTATCCTCAGTGATGTATCCCAAGGTCATCACCTGGTACGTATCCTCAGTGATGTATCCCAAGGTCATCACCTGGGACGTATCCTCAGTGATGTATCCCAACGTCATCACCTGGGACGTATCCTCAGTGATGTATCCCAACGTCATCACCTGGGACGTATCCTCAGTGATGTATCCTGAGGTCATCACCTGGGACGTATCCTCAGTGATGTATCCCAAGGTCATCACCTGGGACGTATCCTCAGTGATTTATCCCAAGGTCATCACCTGGGACGTATCCTCAGTGATGTATCCCAAGGTCATCACCTGGTACGTATCCTCAGTGATGTATCCCAACGTCATCACCTGGGACGTATCCTCAGTGATGTATCCCAACGTCATCACCTGGGACGTATCCTCAGTGATGTATCCCCATGTATCCCTGGGTATAAGGTTTTCAAAAAGCTGTGCAAACACGCTGGACGCGCCCCCCTAGTGGTCTGTTTGCATATACTCAAATATTGGATACTTATAGGTATGGTTGAAAACCAAAATAATAATTGATAAAATAGATTTTTCAATGGATTCTGTTACTATTGGGTGTGCTAAATAACATACTAAAATGTTAGGAACAACAAACAACCAGAAAGGCATCGTTTTCAAGATGGCGTCAACAGTGGCGAGCTAAAATGATAAACTGGGATTTAATATGTAAGATTGCCCAGTAAGAGGTGTGACTGAATGTTTGTGTTGCGGACATTTTGTGCTGTGGAGAGAAAGACACATTTCTTTGTGCGTTGGCAAAGATTGGACGTTGATATTTGTTTTGCATGCATGGAGGGATGTTTTTCAGTATAAAAGTGGTGGTATTGGTGCTTGTTTGTTTGTCTGTGCCTCCACAGAGCGGGCTCTATATATCGAGTATCTGCT
>NC_139707.1:8619300-8654300 GCF_964188405.1 Protomyctophum parallelum
TGCTTTTTTAATTGTATACATACTTCGCTTGTTGACTGTGACTGTCTCTCTCTCTCTCGCTGTGTGCGCGCGTGTGTGTGTGTGCGTGCGGTGCGTGTGTGTGTGTGTCACAGTGACACACACACACACACACACACACACACACACACACACACACACACACACACACACACACACACACACACACACACACACACACACACACACACACACACACACACACACACACACACACACACACACACACACACACACACGGTGACACTGTCACTGTGCGCGCGCAAATGTCAAATTGCGCTCCAGTAGCCTGTACAATAGCCTATACGATTGAGGAGCGCGCGGCTCTCTCTCTCTCTCTCTCACACACACACACACACACACACACACACACACACACACACACACACACACACACACACACACACACACACACACACACACACACACACACACACACACGCACACACATGCACACATGCACACACACTACACGCACAGGTCACAGACTCGCACGTTGAGTCAGTGACCATTTCCACCTCGTATAATTGGAGAGTGAAGACATGCAGCCAATGACATTGCTGTTCAGCGCCGGTGTCCTTTAAGGTCAAGAATCAAGACAGTCGCTTTATTCTGTCCTTCAGCGCTGTCTTAGAATGTCTCTCTCTCTCTCTCTCTCTCTCTCTCTCTCTCTCTCTCTCTCTCTCTCTCTCTCTCTCTCACACACACACACACACACACACACACACACACACACACACACACACACACACACACACGCACCCAAGTGTGTTTGTTGCCTGCATGCGACGCGTGATCATTCCATCCATAATTATATCTCCGCAATTAGTTCATGTTCAGTTCATCTTGGCGTCTCATGAGAGAGGCTATGGCCCGACATGGGCATTATTTATGCTTAACCATACAAGATAACGCCAACGGGATTATCGCCATGCGTGCAGCGCTTCCTATAGTTTCATAATCCTGCATGTGTTGTGTGTGTCTGTTTGGCATTACTCGGTTATACGAGTTTTACGCAAATTGCGCATTCACGGGACCCAGATTATAATGGACCCTTTGCGGGTCTGTACTCTGTATTTATTTACCATGAACTGTAACGTTTTGCATTCTTCTTATTTATTGGTCTCTCATTATGATGTTTGTTCTTTTGTATATTTTTCTACTGTCTGAATGTGTGATGTGAATACGTGTCTATTTGTATATGTCTGTTTTTAGAACACTCTCTGAAACACATTCCAATCAACTCTGACGGCAATAAAGTATTGAATCTTGAATATTTAGTTAAAATAACAGTTTAACACTGAGCATTCTTTTGCAATGTGGGTGCATGATGGCCCCCGGAGATCATCAGATCATAACATATGTAGGCGGCTGTATAGGACTATCAAATGCGGGTACATGCAGCACTCTAGAGACTGTGGCCCTAATAGCCTACAGATCAAATCGGTGCAGGTCGAAATTAATTTGAGAGGGTTGAGAGACAGCCAATGCTTTATCACACAGCACGGACGGACGGACGGCTAAAAGGCGAAGCCTATTGTCAACGCGTTAATGACGGCCATTCATCATATATATGCCGCTGCAGGCAGGCAGGCAGACCGCCCAAAACACTGACCGTCACCCGAGACTGAACAATCCGTCCCCGGCATCATCATCACTGACTGTCTCCCTGTACGGTTATTAAAGCCGTGAAATATGAACGCCATATTTAATCTAAGATTCTTTCCAGAAAAACCTTCACGCTTCCCACTGTGAATAAATGGCCTTCTAACAATTTGAGACTGTGAAGGACACGCCAAGGACACTCCGGTTCCATTTAATAACATTCTAAAAGCCCGGTTGAGATTGTGTTTAATAAAATAAAATAAAAAAGTTAAACCGTTTAGTTACATTTTGAGAGTCATGCACGTATATGTTTTATAATCTTGTATTTTAATTAGGAACAAGCTGTGCAGGGCTCATAAACGGTTCTATTTCCACCAAGAGACAAGCAGAGAGAGAGAGAGAGAGAGAGAGAGGAGAGAAAAAGACAGAGAGACAGAGAGTAGCCTGTATAGTTCCTCAGAAAGTGAGATATAGAGGGAAGAGAGAGAGAGAAGAGAGAGGTGGAGAGGTATGGAGAGAGAGGGGGGGGAGGGGAGGGGAGGGAGAGGTAGACAGATTTGATGAGAGATGTCCTCTTGACCTGGCAACAAAATGACTTCTGTCAGGCACCCTCTGTCATATCTGCACACACGCACGCACGCACGCACGCACGCACGCACGCACGCACCATAAATGACAGTACCGTCTGCCCTTTCCCATAAATCAAAGGCAGCTTGCGGGCACTGCACGAGCTGGTACTGTAAGGCGAGCTCCCTTAATTCACCCTCTCCTCTCTCTCTAATATCTGTTGGTCCAAGGTATAGGAGGAGGTGTAGGTTAATGGAGGATATACATATCTGTTGGTCCAAGGTATAGGAGGAGGTGTAGGTTAATGGAGGATATACATATCTGTTGGTCCAAGGTGTAGGAGGAGGTGTAGGTTAATGGAGGATACATATCTGTTGGTCCAAGGTATAGGAGGAGGTGTAGGTTAATGGAGGATATACATATCTGTTGGTCCAAGGTATAGGAGGAGGTGTAGGTTAATGGAGGATATACATATCTGTTGGTCCAAGGTGTAGGAGGAGGTGTAGGTTAATGGAGGATATACATATCTGTTGGTCCAAGGTGTAGGAGGAGGTGTAGGTTAATGGAGGATATACATATCTGTTGGTCCAAGGTATAGGAGGAGGTATAGGTTAATGGAGGATATACATATCTGTTGGTCCAAGGTGTAGGAGGAGGTGTAGGTTAATGGAGGATATACATATCTGTTGGTCCAAGGTGTAGGAGGAGGTGTAGGTTAATGGAGGATACATATCTGTTGGTCCAAGGTGTAGGAGGAGGTGTAGGTTAATGGAGGATATACATATCTGTTGGTCCAAGGTGTAGGAGGAGGTGTAGGTTAATGGAGGATATACATATCTGTTGGTCCAAGGTGTAGGAGGAGGTGTAGGTTAATGGAGGATATACATATCTGTTGGTCCAAGGTGTTGTAGGAGGAGGTGTAGGTTAATGGAGGATATACATATCTGTTGGTCCAAGGTGTAGGAGGAGGTGTAGGTTAATGGAGGATATACATATCTGTTGGTCCAAGGTATAGGAGGAGGTGTAGGTTAATGGAGGATATACATATCTGTTGGTCCAAGGTGTAGGAGGAGGTATAGGTTACTGGAGGATATACATATCTGTTGGTCCAAGGTGTAGGAGGAGGTGTAGGTTACTGGAGGATATACATATCTGTTGGTCCAAGGTGTACTAGGAGGAGCTGGTGTAGGCTAATGGTTGTATGTATGTAACTATGTATGTATGTGTGTGTGTGTGTGTGTGTGTGTGTGTGTGTGTGTGTGTGTGTGTGTGTGTGTGTGTGTGTGTGTGTGCGTGCGTGCATGCGTGCGTAAAGTGCATGTACGTTTTTGTGAATGTGTCTGCACAATAGCTTTGCATGCATGTGTGATGCAGTGTTACTTGCGCGTGTGCGTGCGTGCGTGCGTGCGTGCGTGCGTGCGTGCGTGAGGCAGAGGAAATCCAGAGGGAGTCCAGTCGGCGCTCTCATGGTGACAGTGACAGGTGTCTGCCACCTGTCTGTTTGCACTGTGTGATGAGCAAATACACCTTATTGGTGAAATGTACTGAAGTTCAGTGAACACGTTAAACAAAATGTTATACCTAATCAAATAAACGCTGCTAAACCAACCGTTCCTTCCACTGAAGCTTTGCAGTATTCAGGATTCTGTTCAGTTCAGACTGCATTATTCAAATAAGCAGAAACCGAGAGGCACTTTAAACCAGTGCAGGTTCTCAAACCTATTAAAGGCATTTTCTTTTCTTTTTTATTTATTCTTACCATAAAGGGACATTTCACCTCTGCAGTCACTCAATGTTAAATGTTAACACCCCGAACGCCCAGGGTTATTTAATCCGTTAAATCAGGGGTGTCGAACTCAACTTGGGGCGAGGGCCGCATTGGTCAAAAGGTCACTTGATGGGGACCACAACCAGTTGTGCACGCACGCTCGATGTCTCAGTCAGTCACTGCTATAATATCTATCTATCTATCTATCTATCTATCTATCTATCTATCTATCTATCTATCTATCTATCTATCTATCTATCTATCTATCTATCTATCTATCTATCTATCTATCTATCTATATCTATATCTATATCTATATCTATATCTATCTATGTATGCTCAGACCCAGCCAGCCAGCCAGCCACACACATAGTGCTCAGACCCAGCCAGCCAGCCAGCCACACACATAGTGGTCAGACCCAGCCAGCCAGCAAGCCACACACATAGTGCTCAGACCCAGCCAGTAACGGTTAAATCATAGCGCCCAGCGATTTATAGGCGCGGAGCACTTTTACCGACGGACCGGATGCTATCCCGGATGTGGCTGAAGTAAAGCTAGATGTAGCCAAAACACTCATAGAGCCGATAATAATTCTATACCGCGACAAGCGACGGGACCGCGGTGGGCCGTCTAACACATAATCTTTGCTTAGACTTGGACGGAATGATTTAGATCAAGTGTTATTAACGTTTTAAGATTTTCGGTCTCGTCGGCTAAACAGGGGTGATGACGTCATGTTGCGTAACACACGCTCCTAGCCTGTGGAGCGGTGCGATCGACGTTACTAATTGAAAAGGCGGAGAACTTCGTCCTGCATGCGCCAATTTGAAATTTGCACCCTATGGCCAGAAAAATAATGAAGTCTGTGTGTGTGACTAGGGTTTGACTGGATTGCTGAATTCCTACAATGCCCATAATGCTTTTTAATTTATCTTAGAATCTAGGATATATAAAAAAAAAAAGAGAATCAAAAGATCTAAGACTTAGATATTGATTCTCAAGCTTTTTAATTTATTTCAAGGAACCCCACTTTGATAATATGTATAGGTGAAATGAACTCTGTCTGGTACTGGGACTCTGGTGCAACGCACAGGTCCTCGCTCTATACTCCTGGTGAGAGCTGGAGTGGACCTGGTGAGACGTAGGAGGGGCCCGGACAGGAGACAACCCACAGAGCCTAGTCCCTCCATGTGCCAGAAGTGTACCTCCCAGCCCTGGCAGAGTAGTTCTGGAGTAGTTCCAACAGATTGTGTGCCCCTGGTTTTTCCCTAGTGGGACTGATTGAGGGTAGTTACTGGGACGTAAGTCGGGACTTGATCACTCCCGGCTGGGTCGCCTGAGTGAGGGGTATGATGTTGAGAGACCCGAAACCCCGTTGACCTCAGGATACATCACTGAGGATACGTCCCAGGTGCATCCATGACCTCAGGATGCATCACTGAGGATACGTCCCAGGTGAAACCCCGTTGACCTCAGGATACATCACTGAGGATACGTCCCAGGTGCATCCATGACCTCAGGATACATCACTGAGGATACGTCCCAGGTGCATCCATGACCTCAGGATACATCACTGAGGATACGTCCCAGGTGCATCCATGACCTCAGGATACATCACTGAGGATACGTCCCAGGTGCATCCATGACCTCAGGATACATCACTGAGGATACGTCCCAGGTGCATCCATGACCTCAGGATACATCACTGAGGATACGTCCCAGGTGCATCCATGACCTCAGGATACATCACTGAGGATACGTCCCAGGTGCATCCATGACCTCAGGATACATCACTGAGGATACGTCCCAGGTGAAACCCCGTTGACCTCAGGATACATCACTGAGGATACGTCCCAGGTGCATCCATGACCTCAGGATACATCACTGAGGATACGTCCCAGGTGCATCCATGACCTCAGGATACATCACTGAGGATACGTCCCAGGTGCATCCTTGACCTCAGGATACATCACTGAGGATACGTCCCAGGTGCATCCATGCATGAGAACCACCGTCTTAGATCATCAACATGCTCTGACAGAGATTTATATTTTTTTATTTTATATTTTATTTTCATCATGGTGCTGTTGGTGTCATGGCTGCCATGCAGTTCCCACCTGATGTTGTGAGGGAGTTCAGACTGCTCCAGACCGCACTGAATAACAGCTTTTCTTTGATGATACGTACCCGTATAGATTTGCTGATTCCAGGCAGATAAACAACCGTACTCACCCGTAAATTTACTGGATTTACATGGCCTCTACATTTAGTATATGATCGACTGCCCGTGAGTGCCATGAGGCACAGGCAGTGGTATATATTCAATTATGATTGTCCAGGAAAAGGTCTCCGGATTGAATTTCCATGCACAGATCCGTGATCCGTGAACCAGAATCCGTGTATATCTGCTACTTTTCAATAGCTAAAGTATAAAATAATGGTTAATGTGGTTATATGCTAAAGCGACACATCCCAGCAGGTATCACCAAAATATGCAGGGGTGCAGCATACTTAGTTTAGACTAGTCATTGGTTAGACATGGGTTAAGGTTAGGTTTAGGTGTGCTGCCTCGTGGGAGGTTAGGGTTAGGGTGAGGGTTTGGGGGTGCATACTTAGTTTAGACTAGTCATTGGTTAGACATGGGTTAAGGTTAGGTTTAGGTGTGCTGCCCCGCGGGAGGTTAGGGTTAGAGTGAGGGTTTGAGATAGGTTGTAGTTGTAGGACTAATGACTGGTCTAACCCAATGGCTAGTCTAAACCAAACATGTCTAAACTAAGTACTGCACACAGGTCTCCATTGTACAGATACAAGCTGAATGCAGAAACCATGTGGTTCTGGAAGCTGTGCCTCCCGCGGCCGCCCTTGCCCTCCCGAGGCCGCCCCTTGCCCTCCCGCGGCCGCCCCGTGCCCTCCCGCGGCCGCCCCGTGCCTTCCCGCGGCCGCCCCGTGCCCTCCCACGGCCGCCCCGTGCCCTCCCGAGGCCGCCCCTTGCCCTCCCGCGGCCGCCCCGTGCCTTCCCGCGGCCGCCCCGTGCCCTCCCGCGGCCGCCCCGTGCCCTCCCACGGCCGCCCCTTGCCCTCCCACGGCCGCCCCGTGCCCTCCCGAGGCCGCCCCTTGCCCTCCCGCGGCCGCCCCGTGCCTTCCCGCGGCCGCCCCGTGCCCTCCCGCGGCCGCCCCGTGCCCTCCCACGGCCGCCCCTTGCCCTCCCACGGCCGCCCCTTGCCCTCCCACGGCCGCCCCGTGCCCTCCCGCGGCCGCCCCTTGCCCTCCCGCGGCCGCCCCTTGCCCTCCCGCGGCCGCCCCTTGCCCTCCCGCGGCCGCCCCTTGCCCTCCCGCGGCCGCCCCTTGCCCTCCCGCGGCCGCCCCGTGCCCTCCCACGGCCGCCCCTTGCCCTCCCGCGGCCGCCCCTTGCCCTCCCGCGGCCGCCCCGTGCCCTCCCACGGCCGCCCCTTGCCCTCCCGCGGCCGCCCCTTGCCCTCCCGCGGCCGCCCCTTGCCCTCCCGCGGCCGCCCCTTGCCCTCCCGCGGCCGCCCCTTGCCCTCCCGCGGCCGCCCCTTGCCCTCCCACGGCCGCCCCGTGCCCTCCCGAGGCCGCCCCTTGCCCTCCCGCGGCCGCCCGTGCCCTCCCACGGCCGCCCCGTGCCTTCCCGCTGGCGGCCAGCTGTTGGTTTCTGTGTCAAGCACAGTGATTTGGTTGTCTTACAGTATATAGCCCTCCTCATCCTCCTGGCCCTCCCAACGCCCACACACACAAACATCAATTTGTCCCAGCTAGCTATGTGTGTCCCTGGGTCTGTCTGAGCACGGAAATAGCGTTATAGCGTTTGTTCACCAACAGGTGTCACTGTTGCACAGCCTAGAGAGAGAGAGAGAGAGAGAGAGAGAGAGAGAGAGAGAGAGAGAGAGAGAGAGAGAGAGAAATCGAGTATGAGTCAGTGGCAAATAAAAGGACAGTTTGCGACCTTTAATGTGACTGTTACCGGGGATGAAGAAGACAGGTTAATCAACGTAGAAACAATTAAGACAATTAGCACCACACAGCTGTGTTAATTTAACTCAATTGAACTCTTTTAACTTAATTTAGCAGATAGATGGCAAGACGCCAAAGGTTTGGTTCCATTTGTATAGGGATTGGAGAGAAGATGAACCTAAGTCAGTAATTGAAAATCCATTCCCTTCTTGTGGAAATGTCGAGCAATGTCGAGTCACCTATTTATTCAAGCGAATCTAACATAAGAACTAATGAAATGGAAATGTCTTAGATACTTTTGAAGTAGTGTGACTTTTAAGTGTATTTAAATAGTAGTATAGTGTGTCTCGCACGCACGCACGCACACACACACACACACACACACACACACACACACACACACACACACACACACACACACACACACACACACACACACACACAGACTTCAAAGCCGTAAAAATAGATTGGGAGTGACTCAGCCGTTATGTAAAGCCCATTGCTGATACGGTGGCTTGGGGGCTGTTTATGTCAGTTTAGCTTGGCAGCACTGGAGCTGAGGTGATGCGTGTCTGCATGCCTTGTCCCAACTTTAGCCGGCCGGCACGCACGCACGCACGCACGCACGCACGCACGCACGCACGCACGCACGCACGCGGCGGTGGGTCAGGGGTAGAGTGGCCAGATGGTAACCGCAAGGTTGCCAGTTCGAACCCGGGCTCCCACAGAGTTATAGGGCTGTATTTTGCGTGTCTTAAGTACCAGGTCTTATTCCCTAACTTGAGTAAACTAAAGACCTGGAGGCGTGATCAATGCTCTTTGGCTATTCTGAGTGGCCAAAGAGCATTGATCACGCCTCCAGGTCTTTAGTTTACTCAATAAGACCTGGTACTTAAGACACACAAAATACAGCACATATAGGGCTGTTTACTCAAGTTAGGGAATAAGACCTGGTACTTAAGACACGCAAAATACAGCCCATAGTGTCAAAGTGTCCTTGAGCAAGACGCTGAACCCCTGATTGCTCCTGATGTGCTGGTCGGTGCCTTGCATGGTTTCCGCCGCCCATCGGTGTGTGAATGGGTGAATGTAATCCACAATCTTTATACAGATGTAAAGCGCCTTGGATAAAGACGCTATATAACTGCACCATTTACACACTTTTGATATAGAAATACACAAACATGAAAGAAAGGGAGGAGAGGGGGGGGGGGGGCAACAGCCTGGCCACGCGAGACTATGGCGAGTAATAGACTAAATAGAGGGTATGCGAATGCATAAAGTGAATGAAACATCACACACACACACACACACACACACACACACACACACACACACACACACACACACACACACACACACACACACACACACACACACACACACACACACACACACACACACTCTCTCTCTCTTATGCACATCCTTTATCCTGTGTCCATGCCTCGCATCTCCAGACTTTTAACCACTTGAATCGCAACTTACCGATTTCTGGGGGAAATCAAATAGCTGATCTACAAGCTCACATCGCGTAGGCTTTAAGTGATTCAGTGTCTTCTTCACTGGCAGCTCCATGACTTCTCACAATGTACCCCTCACCGTCCAAACCATCTCAACCTCGCCTCTTTCAAAAATAATCGGGGTTTGGCAATTATTTTGGGGCCCACTTGCAACATCCTGATGGCCAGCAGATGGTCCTCCTCGCCTCCTCGGCCCTCAGGCTGTGAATGGCTGCTTCACTAGAAGTGCACATCATCATCATCATCATTTTTCCACCGCAGTCGAGATCATGGATTTCACAATGCCACGCCAGACTTCCCGGTCCTTCATTGACATCCCCAGTTCCTGCTTACTGATGCATGTGTCCCTAGCGATGACATCAGGCAACGACATTGTTACTGTGTCCTGACAACAGGTGGTACGCCCGCACACTTAAAGGTTGCTCGCACGCATGCACGCACGCACGCACGCATGCACGCACGCACGCACGCACGCACGCACGCACGCACGCACGCACGCACGCACGCACGCACGCACGCACTCTCTCTCTCTCGATGCACACAGTAAAATGCTCAGGATTTCCAGCTGCAAGTTGCTGCAGAACCCTCGTTATGTATTTATGTACAGGCATTCATTCATTCATTCATTCATTCATTTGTTTGTTTGTGTATTTATTTATTTCAAAAGTTATTACTTCGTCATAATATAGTGTCACATAAAAGTAGCTAAAATAGCCGATCTACAAGCTCAGAGTGCACCGCGATGCCACACGCACAGGTCACCTTGGGAACCTGTAATTGTTCTGTTTTTGCATAAATGCGCCGGCCGCTGCTGCGTGCTGCTCGGCGGTGCAGGGGTTAATTGGTGTGAGTAAAGTGGCCCCGCCCACTGCTCAGCATACCAACATCTGCTCACTGAAGACGGAAATGAGGAACCCCCAACACACACACACACACGCACACGTACAGTACACACACACGCGCACACACCCATGACGCACACGCACGCACAAATGATGCACACGCACGCACGCACACACACACACACACACACACACACACACACACACACACACACACACACACACACACACACACACACACACACACACACACACACACACACACACACACACACACACACATATACTGTAGGCACAAAAGCATAAACCTACAGCATGAACCCACAGTGCCTGACCGTGCACAGTCATGCACAAAATGATATATGTCGGTTAACAAGCGCCTATTATAGAGATGCATTCAATTTAATTAAAATATGTCCTCAGAGTTGTATCACTTAATTGTCTTCAAATTACTATGACACGAGGTTAACTTTGCACCGAAATAGCGGTTAGAAATAATAATAGGCTATACTACAGTACAGTTTTATGTGTGTACATTTTGGAGCGTGTACTTTTTACTTTTACTCTGTCCAGAATGTGCAACCTTTTACAATCTCTGCTGAGAATGCTGTCAGAGAAATCATTGCGGCCTGTGTGACACTACACTATTAGTAGACTGGTTCCCAAAGTGGGGTCCAGGGACCCCCAGGGGTCCTTGAGGGAGTTCCAGGGGGGTCCCCGGCTATGATATGATAGGGAACCAAATGGACCCTAATGGGAACGTTTGGTTCCATTTCTGAGTCCATTTCCAGTCTCCATTTCTCTGAGTTATCAGCATTGATTTGACTATTTCTACAATATATAAATTGGGGGTCCCAGAGATAGAAATGCCCTAAATTGGGGTCCCTATAGCCTAATGCATGTCAAACTGGGGGTCCTTGAAAATCTTCTCTTATGTTCGTCGACTACCTTTTTTCACTGACGAAAACTAAATGGAAACTAAATGAAAAATAAGCTATGGTGACTAAAACTATGACTAAATATACTGTCGATTTTGACATCAAATAAAAACTAGACTAAAATGTCTAGTGGACAAGTCATTTTACACTTGGTTGCATGCTGAAAATAGCAGATCTACAAGCTCACAACGCAGATCGGCTATTTTCAGCAAGTGTAAAATCAGCCATTGCGACGGCATCAAGGCCCGCCAAAATACATTTTAGTCGAGTAAATCAACTGTAGATTTAAAACCTTCCATGGGTGACTAAAATGTGACTAAAACTAAATGAAAACGTTTCAAGAGACTAAAATAGAAATTTGCTGCCAAAAACAACACTGCTATGTGGAGTGTTCAGTCTTTGGTTCAGCCTTGACTGTGTCTGTCTGTCTATCTGTCTGTCAAAATGTTATAAAATCTGGATTCTGGATATAGAAGCTCAACTCAAACCGGGAGAAAGACACAACGAACCTCACAAATGGGTCCCAGTTGGACTCCAGAACCCGGACCCCAGCGCAGCCGAGAGGTTCTGGACGAACATTGACAGCAAATCGATCGGAACAGAGAGGAGTTGGAGAAAAGAAAAGGGAACACGTCCACTTGTCTTAAAGCATTCTGGACGGGAACCCCTTTTGGTGTCTGAAGCATTATGTTATACTTTAGCTATTTTTGGAAAATTGTGAAAATGTGGCGCAAATCATTGAATATATATTCTTTCACAGCAAACGTTTTTAACTCAAATCTGGGGGGGTCCCTGGAACAACATGTTTTCAGATGGGGGTCGGCGGCCAATTATAGTACATATATATTTGGGGGTCCTTGACATGAAAATGTTTGAGAACCACCATTTAGAATCCTCCTCAGGTCTAAATGGGTTAACCCATTCTGACCGGGCACCCATTTTGGTGTCAGCATCGTGTCATGCTTTAGCTATTGAAAAATAGCAGATCTACAAGCTCATATCGCGCCACCGAGTGGCGCGATACGAGCTTGTAGGTCTGCTATTTTTGAAAAATCGAAGACACTTTTAGAATCTGATCTCAGGTCAGAATGGGTTAATAATGAAACTGTCAGGATGTAATAGACATTTTTAGAATCTGATCTCAGGTCAGAATGGATTAAAGGACGTCCAGATTAAATGATGTATTTCACCGCAGACCCCCGTCTTAAAGTAGGGATGTTCAATATGAGCTTTTTTGTTGATGTCAAATTTTCCGATAATCTCCAACTCTTAATTAATATCCGATTCCGATATATATACTGTAACTGTTTTTGATGCTGTATTAACTAATTCCGCTGCATGGGGACCCCTGCAGGGAACCCCCTAAAGGACCCCATGAGCGTACCCGGACCCCACTTTGAGAGCCCCTAAAGGACCCCATGAGCGTACCCGGACCCCACTTTGAGAGCCCCTAAAGGACCCCATGAGCGTACCCGGACCCCACTTTGAGAGCCCCTAAAGGACCCCATGAGCGTACCCGGACCCCACTTTGAGAGCCAGCTGACTTCTAAAGATTGTCCCAATTTGGAGAAACCCAGAAAACTATTTCTGTAAAAACCACCACAAACCCCCTTTGTACTCACTGACGATGGATTTATGAAAATATGGAAAAATAACTAAATTCATTTTTTTAGCTAGCAGCATAAAAATACAACACACACACACACACACACACACACACACACACACACACACACACACACACACACACACACACACACACACACACACACACACACACACACACACACACACACACACACACACACACACACAATCACACACACACACACACACACACACACACACACACAGTTCCCCCTGGAACGGTTGTTGTCAGGCTAGATTTAAGACACAGATATAGGCCGTGCTTCGCAGCCATGCAGTAGCTGTCACAGAGGAGAGCGGTCGAGTGTTGATTGGAGCTCTATTCTGATACTGTTCACATGCTGTTTACATCAGGCACCCCCTTGTGTGCATCACGCATGTTCATCTGTGCGTGTGTGTGTGTGTGTGTGTGTGTGCTTTCGCGTGTGTGCGTGTGTATGTGTCTCTCCGATGTGCCGTTATCCTATAATGCCACAGTCAAGCGTGAGATGTGGTTTCTTGTAAGCAATAGCAGGGCAGCCCACATTACTGACACAAAAATGACCTCTCAGGCCATGTTAGAATGAAAACATGCACACACACACACACACGCACTCATGCACGCACACACGCACGTGAGTGCCATTACACGGACGCACATATGCAGTACACACATACAGTACACATTTAGGACATCAATTTTATTAATGCCATTTTGTGCTATTTTGGGGCCCACTATCTTCTAGAGCAAAAAATTGCTAAAAATACTTTGTTTTTTCTGCCAACTGCTGCGGACATTTTAAAATGTTTAAATAGTTCCACCACCTAATCCCCACAGCCTGTTGCTGTGTTTATGTGAATGCATTGTACATAGTATTTTAACGCATCTGTGTATTTTTACTATTTTATGTAATGTTTATATTCTTGTAAACTGACTGCCGTTGTGCCGAAGACAAATTTCCATTTTATGTAAATGTATAAATGGACAATAACGTTTACTTTATTCATTCATTCAAGTTTTATTTATTCTCAAAATTAATTAATAAAACTAATTTTCAGTGTCGATCGAGTAAAAAAAAACATCATCAAAAACCTCACAATACATCAGAAGATATACATGTGAAATTACATGGGTTTACTAATAAAAAGCTAAAACTAATTTAAAAATGATCTAGAACAGTTACACATTGTGGGGGTCTGTATGCTCACCAAGGTTTTGAAATGATGCCAAGGGTACCAATGTGGTCAATTTCAATGTCTTTTGTAGGTCGTTCCATGTATTTGGGCCACAGAAAAGCTAAAGGCAGATTTATCTAGTTCAGAGTTACCTTTTGGTACCTTACATTTGGGGAAATTACTTGACCGGGTGTGGTAGGGTTCATGGTCCCATTTCAGGAAAGATGAGATGTATCTATCTATCTATCTTAGTCACCTGGAATGTTTTAGTTAGTCTAGTTTTAGTCGACTAAATAAAGTCATAAGATTTCAGTCAACTAAAACTACAGTTGATTTAGTCGACTAAAATGTATTTTGGCCGGCCTTGATGCCGTCGTAATGGGTGATTTTACACTTGCTGAAAATAGCAGATCTACAAGCTCACAACGCGTATAGTGCTGCGACACGTTGTGAGCTTCTATATCGGCTATTTTCAGCATGCAACCATGTGTAAAATAACTTATACTGGATCTCTTGTCCACTAGTGCCAAGCTAATGGACATTACAGTTTTTCTGCTTCCTATAAAGTTATAGCGTGCTGAAATAGAAGCCTTTGTTCTTGCAGCAATAAGAACACAAGATAAAGGTTTTCAGTCTTGTTGTTGCCCGGCACCTTTGGCAGCAAGTACAGCAACATTGTGCCATCTCATAATGAGCATATTAGTGAGGACCAATTATATGAAGATAAGGTTGAAAATGGGGTGAAGCGCTCCATTAACTTCCCATCAACGCTTTGGGGTCTTACTTTTAGATAGTAGAACGGAGAGAGATTCTCCAATGGTTCGGTTGCCAGCTGCTGAGCGCCAGTGCCGAGAGCTGTATAGCTTGAACTGATTGAATTCGTTTGAAATGAGTTGCCAATTTGGGGTTTTGGATAAATGTTTTTTGTGTGTGTGTGTGTGTGTGTGTGTGTGTTTGTTTTATTCAAGTCTTTGCCAGACAGAGGCACAGAGTGTTTTAGTTTTTACCTCTGTACAGATGGTGAAATGAAATGATGGAATTTGAGCATTTGTTTGTTTGCCCCTACTCAAGCGCCCGTGGTAATTATAATTCAGCTGGCTCCCATGTACTATACCCTGAGTATCGGCTAATGCCATCAGGTAGGAGGTACGAGGTCCATGCGTGCAAATAGAATAGGTACAAGCATTCCTTTGTCCCTCTGTCAATCACACTCCTTAACAGAGTCCTTGCAGAGGGCAGACAGGGTAGGGGTCGAAGGTTATGAGGTGAGGATGTTCTTTTTGCACTAGGTATGTTGGTGTGTGTGTGGTATTTAAATGTTGTACGAGTCACTGTGTACCTTTATTGTCTGGTCTTGTATTGTATTGTATCTGTATGCTGCAGGGCGGGGCCTTGGGGTCCAAGACAAATTTCTCCTTCGGGAGACAAAACTAAAGAAACCTTGACTTAAGTTGACTCCAGTCCTGTCCTGCCAGGCAAATAGAATTCATCATGGCAGAGGGGACTTCATTATACTTTGCGCACGCGCGCGCGCACACACACACACACACACACACACACACACACACACACACACACACACACACACACACACACACACACACACACACACACACACACACACACACACACACACACACACACACACACACACACACACACACACACACACACAGAGAGAGCTTTGGTCTTTATTCAGGTAGACAAAAAAATGCCCTAGGTTAATTACCAAGGCTATTATTCATGTGCTGTACATATTTGTCACCTCTGATTATATGTTAGGCCTACTGTACTAATTGGCTCAAACTAATTATGAGCCCCTAATTTTTAATAAGATTAACATTTCCCGCTGCTTTATCTTTGCCAAAGTGGGTGCCATACAATACTAACAAAGGCCGGGAATGACTGCTCTACATTGCTGCAGGGACTGGGCGACGGACGGTGTGTCCTGTATTTTGGCGAGACAGTGCATCTGCAGTTTGCAGACACGGTGATAATATGAGAACCCCTAAAATTGGGGCAAACCCAAAGAAGAGAACAGAAGCACGATGGCCTCATTAATTGCCATGGGACAAGTCTTGTGATCTAAGCATCAGTGCCAATATCTTAACCCATTCTGAACGGGCACCCATTTTGGTGTTGGCATCATGTCGTGCTTTAGCTATTGAAAAATAGCAGATCTACAAGCTCATATCGCGCCACCGAGTGGCGCGATACGAGCTTGTATGTCTGCTATTTTTTGAAAAATCGAAGAACGACTGACATTTTTAGAATCTGATCTCAGGTCAGAATGGGTTCATCAGACCAGTGTGTGTCCAGTGGAAACCTCCGTATGAATCTGATCTCAGGTCAGAATGGGTTAACATTTTACATTGACATTGACTAACTCCAAATCCCAGGCGTAACGTCGTGTAAGTGAGGCTTCAGGATCAGACTTATAGCTTTATTGTCACATCACAGGTTTACAGGACGGTATAACTGTGTTTTTTTGACCAGCAGTGGTTCCCTATGGAGACCAAAGAGTGTCCTTCGTGTCTGCTGGGTTTTTTTGAGCGATGCCTAACCGCTCCACCAGTAATGTGTGTGTATGATGTGTACTATGTATGTATTTCTGTCTGTGTCTGTCTGAGCACGGACAGCTGCAACACCTAAATTGGCCAGTAGAGTACAGCACAGAGTAAAGTAACACAGAGTACACTACAGTACGAGCCCTGTACATATAGACATAGATTGAAATCCTGGTGTGTGACATGGACTTGTAGCGTGGAGGTGTGACACCTTTTTACACAGTCACTGAGACAGCACTGCCAGGCATCAAACTGCTAGTTCACAGAGGGTCCATTCCACACAGGTGCAAACAAAGGAAAGAACCCACCTGCCATAAAAGCTACAACGCTTCAACCATTTTCAGCACTGAATATTGCCATGCCATCTTGCATGGAGCTGCAAAACTCTAAAATAGGCTCAGACACGCATTTGCTTAACCCAGAATTCTGGGCGGGAACCCCTTTTGGTGTTTTAAAGGAGAATTCCATGCTAGAATGCTTTTTTATCTTTCTTACCTTTCTTTGTAGTTGTTACGTCCCCACCAAAGAGGTCCACGTGTTTTTTTTGTGCAAAAACTCCTTATTGGCTATTTTCCCTACCATAAGCCCTCAATGAATTGCATTGCATTGAATGGGAATTGAATGGGGCTATGGGGTGTTATGCTAGTTCGCTTATTTCCATCGAAAGAAGTAGTAAAGTGTGCCGCTTGGGATATTATTTACATTATGAAGAGAGGATATATACAAAGAAATTATAATTTTGAGCGATGGAAATAAGCAAATTAGCACAACACCCCATAGCCCCATTCAATTCAATGCAATTCATTTAGGGTTTATGGTAGGGGAAATAGCCAATAAGGAGCTTTTGCACAAAATAACACCTGGGCCTCTTTGGTGGGGACGTAACAACTACAAAGAAAGGTAAGAAAGCCTTTTAGTATGGAATTCTCCTTTAAGCATTATGTTGAAAAACAGCAGATCTACAAGATTGTAGGTCTGCTATTTTTGAAAAATCGTGAAAATGTGGTGCAAATGTTTGAATATATATTCTTTCAGAGCGAACATTTTTAACTCAAATCTTTGCTTCTGGGGGGGGGGGGGGTACCTGAGAACAACATATTCATATATCGAATTGCATATATTTTTGGGGGTCCTTGACATGAACATGTTTGAGAACCACTGACATAGAAACATGAGGTTTTTCAGAAAACTGTCAGGATTTAGAAGGCATTCGTAGAATCGTCCTCTAGGTCTAAATGGGTCAAGTTGCGATCGTTGTCGTTTCTTTCTGTGCATCTATTGTTATCTATTATGACGGGTAGCCGATGTTGGTGCCAATTAGCTCCAGGATTCTTATAGTATGCATACAATACAACACCCTGCATGAATTACAGGATTTACACAATATGCATGCTAATCTTTGCTTATCACAGCTGCATATCAGTCTTCTATCTATACGCACCCTAAAAAAAAGAGAGTCTGTGCACTGGACTGAAAGCGGCACTTGAATGAATAAAATGTAATTTTTATCCAATCTGTATGGTATAGAGCAGGCTATGTTAATACAATATATGTATGCAATTGGAGTGCGTATTTAGTTTTTGTCTACCATACTCTTTCATTGAGACATTTACATTTTTAAATCGTGTCAAAGAAAGGTCATCATGTCTCACCTATAGACACTGGATCTGACGCAAAGTTTGACCTACAGGTGGTCAAGATTCAATTTATCCGCCTGGAAGGCTCTATATATATATATATATATATATTATAGCTCAATGGTAAAACATGTCAGCACTTGCCACAGGAAACCAGGTTCAAATCAAGGTTAGAAGAGGGAAATTACATAGTGGCAGGTTGAAATTGTCCCATCATCCCATGCGAAGGAAGACAAAAAAAAAAAACTTAAAAAAAAAACTGCCAGTCAGCTGTAGGTGAAGCGTGAATCCCTGGTGGCCAGAGGAGTTTATCCCATTCTGACCGGGCACCCGCATTTTGGTGTCAGCATCATGTTATGCTTTAGCTATTTAAAAATAGCAGATCTACAAGCTCATATCGCGCCACCGAGTGGCGCGATACGAGCTTGTAGGTCTGCTATTTTTGAAAAATCGAAGACACTTTTAGAATCTGATCTCAGGTCAGAATGGGTTAATAATGAAACTGTCAGGATGTAATAGACATTTTTTGAATCTGATCTCAGGTCAGAATGGGTTATTAGACTGAGGCTGCGAGAGACAGCTGCCCCTGTGATGATACAGGCATGTTCAATGAGCCCGCCCTGGGAAATTAACGTTCAGCAAAGTATAGTGTATTATCCCTCCACTCCACTCTCTCTCTCCCTCAGCCATGTGTCAGGCTATACTGCTCCCAGTCCAACGGTGGTTAATGAGACAGATAGACAGCTGAACATTATAGCAATATGAGGGCACACACCTAGCAATGATCATGCCATGGATCACATCAAACAGCCAAGCAGGGGTTGGATGGATATACATGAGAACTGGGGCGCCGTTTCAAATCGGGCCCCGTGCTCGCTCTCTCTAATACACACGCAGTGCCATCACTACCTGTACGCGCTGAGAGTAGGGCAACACGCCGAGGGGGGCAACAAAATGTGCCAAGCCGACTGTAGAAGCCATCCGCACTGATTTGTATGTCTATTTATTGTTATTATTATCACACTTGTTGTAGTTATTTGGCATTATTGGGCATTGGTTTGATGGGTTGTGTCACTGTTTGGACACCAAGGGCACGCCTCCCCAGGCCTAATTGATTGATTGAGAGAGCATATGTAGGCCTGGGTGATTGGGGAGCGGCATGCACCTGGTGGACAAACCAGTTTTACCATATAGACAGACAGACAACACAGAAGAGACAAATGCTTGTAATGTACCATCACTGCACTTTAAAGGAAAGTAAATACAAACTACAATGACATTGAACCTGTGGACAATCTACTTCTTATATCTGCGTACATCCATAATCCCTAGGTGCATCAGTGGGTTTGTTGGCTTACTTGGCTATAAGGTTGAAATGTTTGGAAGCAACAAAGAGCCACAACACCGACCCTCAAAATAACAATTTTCTCTGCAGGGCAACCAAATGGTCAGCTACGGCCCTGCACACACACACACACACACACACACACACACACACACACACACACACACACACACACACACACACACACACACACACACACACACACACACACACACACACACACACACACACTTAGGGGATTTCGTCTCTGAGTGCCATGTTTTAATTTTCGTGATAGTCAGTGTGCCATATATAAAATGACACATCAAAATGAAATATTCCCAATTGATTTTGATTGTTATTCATCTTTTGGGGGCGACGTCGCCCGGCTATAGTGGCGATAGCCAATGAAATTCAAGCGACGCTCGCCATTGGTCTCTAAGGTCTCCCGCTGTTAAAACGTACTGGAATCAGAGCAATAACCCACCTAATCCCTCCCCATTAAAACGTACTGGAATCAGAGCAATAACCAACCTAATCCCTCCCCAGTCATGATTTAGGAGTTTGAATGAATGTAGAATTATGTGCAGGATGTAAATTATCATGTAATTTGTATTTGTGAATGGACTTAATTTAACCGACTAGACTTTTTTGGAATATTTAATTTTTTTTTTTTTTTTTGCGGCTTACGCCTTTTTATTGATTTTTGAAGGGACAGACAGTAGGCTGACAGGAAACGGGAGAGAGATGGGGGGATGACATGCAGTAAAGGCCGTGTCGGGTCCGGGAGTCGAACCCGCGGCACACTGCGACTGGATTACCAGTCCGGTGCCCAGACCGTTACGCTACGGCCTGGGCCGGAATATTTAATTTTAAAAGAAAAACCTTCTCTCCCTCCCTTTCACACTTATGCCAGTGCAGTGATCACCCTCCCCTGTGCCAATGCTGGCACCCGTGTCTAAGGTTGCCTAGCAATAGCCTACCCCTGGATTAGAACAGGGGTTCTCAACGTTTTTGGCCGGGGACCCCCGGAAATGCTTTGGCAATGTCTCAGGACCCCCTCCCGACCCCCAATATAAATTGACTGCTACAATAACCTTAATAATATAGACAATACACCATAAATAAATACTGAAACCAGATATAATCATTAGGGAAGGTGTATGCATGTACATGTACTATATGTAAACTCTTCATTTCCACTTTCCAGCCATTCAGTTGCAAAAAAAAAAAAAAAAAAAAAAACCTTTTTTATTATAAGTTGGGGACCCCCAAAAATAATTTGGCGACCCACAGAGGGGTCGCGACCCACGGGTTGAGAACCCCTGGATTAGAAGCGTGCAGGTTTCATATTGGATCGCAGCCACGGTTTGTTTCATATTGGAACGCGTCCTCAATCATAAACACGGAAGTGCGTTTCCCCTCGTTCTGTGCTGCAGTGCAGAGTACACACACACACACACACACACACACACACACACACACAACACAGACACGTGAATGCATGATCAGCCAGAGAACCATGTCTATTCTGTCTTGTATTCTGCCCGTTCTCAGGCTATACCTGGTCGGGTTTAAGGTGCTGCTAGCTCAGCTTTTTAGCAGACCCTTCAAGCTGCCAGGTGGGTCCAGTTCTTCTTATTTGTCCGTCTCCCGGTTGGAAGTCAAACGTACATGTCTCACATTTCATTCAGTGTTTAAATGCAGCCAACAAAGTGTGTTGTTGTAACGTAACGCCATCTATGGGCTATCAGTTAAGATTGTAAACTAATAAAGCGAGCAATGATGTTGCTTATAGGGCAGTGCAAGGTTCCCAAACTTTTTCATGTCAAGGACCCCCAAATTGACACTATAGTTTAGCCAAAGATCCCCAGTTTGACATGCATTAGTCTACGGAGTCCGGACACTCATTTAATGGCATTTTCTATATTTCTGAGACCCCCAATTTATATTGTAAAATAAAAGTTAATTTAACTCCGAGAGTGTAAAAATGGAACCAAAGAGCCCGATTATCCTCCTGGCACGCAGCCACGGACACGTCGGACAGCAGTGTAAACCAAAGAGTTTCATGGTGACAACTTTGCATTACTGCCGCTGCGAGTCAGAAGTGCGCTCTATTTGCGCAGAATGCGCACTCTAATTCACAGTAACTATAGTCTATTATTAACGTAAAGTAATCTGCGTAAAGTTTTATACAAAAAGACATATTTGGCCACCGGCCAGGCTGACCATATGAAGGAAAGGCAGACGCAGATGATTCTCTTTTCAGGTTTTTACTGATATTGTTGTGCATTTCTGTACATGAAAAATACACAAGATTCTGTGTCAATCAATAATGGTAATCATTTACAATAAACTAATCATAAATAGCAGTTAATTCAATGCAACTCCAATAAATCATATTATGGAATAAATAATATCTAAATAAGTCAATCAATAATGTAGGCCTAATGTATAGAATTAAAGCATCAGGTTTTTGTATATATCAAATATACATGCATAAATCTAATACACTCATATAAATACAATGTCAAATGTATATCTAAAGATTATGCACAGTTATAGGCAGGCCAAAACATGTCTGATTAGTCCACATTCCATGTTCAATAAACCATTAAGGAGATAAACAACTCAAAGAACTGCTGGTCATCGTATAAACAATGAAACTAGCAAACATTTGACCCAAAGCACAGTCCATGGGGTGAGGTTCATGAGGTGATGAACAAACAGTTGATGTTCCGCAGGCTGTCTGACTCACGTTAGTTAGTTCTTGGACGCACACGGTTTGAGGGTTGAAGAAAGGCGTTAGTTCTGGCGGTTGGGACTCAAGTGACAACATGGTGTGGTGATCATATCATTCTGAGCATGCATCAAATCAGAGAATGAGTGCAGCTAGTTCTACTTACATAGCCTCCCACAGCTGTGCGTGGCCAATGAACAAGCTGCCTCTCACTCAGGCTTGATTGGGTGTCAGTGACTCCATGAGCCATGTGACTCTCCAATCCAATCCATGAGCCTTTTGACAACTCTCATCTTTTACTTTCTCTAATAACAACCTAAAACATGAACCTTGGTTGAAAGAAAACCCCCAAAGTTGTCCTTTAAAGTGGTTCAACTGATTATGATGCTATATTATGTGACCAGATTTGACTGAGAGCCTGTCATATCGTGCATTTCCCCCCCCAAAATGAGTTAATAGCACAGGCAGATGCATACTACAGCATGTCTGAAATAAATGTCAGAGCTTTAATCGACAAGTAAATATGAAATAAATTCTTAAACATGTAGCTAGGTGTAATGTTAGAGACCACAGAAGACATGTACATATGAAATATATGCTTAAACATGTAGCTATATGTGACAGGTTAGAGACCACAGAAGTGAACCTTTCAAGCCTGTTTTCTCAACTCGCTGTTTTCTTATAAACCATTATCTCCAAAACTGGTGGGTCAAACTGAACAACCAATATGTCAATTTGAAGCTATGATTCTCTGCTTTCATATGACAAAGACAATCCAATGGCAGTCCCGCTCAGTCAAATTTGGTCACATGTCAACAAGTTTTGCCAGGGACCTGGGACCCCCTGGAACTCCTTCAATTAAGGGCCCCTGGGGGTCCACGGATGGACCCCAGGTGGAGAACCTATACTGATCTTAAAGGAACCTATGAACCTCGGTGAAATGGAAGCCTGTGGGTTTTTAATAAAGAGGAAATGTAGTGTCATATTTATCAGATCACAACATTGTGCTCTCTGTCTGTCTGTCCCTGTCTGTCTGTCTGCCTCTTCCAGCGATTTATCAGATCACAACATTGTGCTCTCTGTCTGTCTGTCCCTGTCTGTCTGTCTGCCTCTTCCAGCGATTTATCAGATCACAACATTGTGCTCTCTGTCTGTCTGTCCCTGTCTGTCTGTCTGCCTCTTCCAGCGATGCCCAGGCAAGATGGCAGGGTTGCCATAGTAACGGGAGGATCCAGAGGCATAGGCTACGAGGTGGCCCGCCACCTGGCCAGCTTGGGGGCACATGTTATCATAGGTATGGTATATCACATGTTATCATAGGTATATCACATGTTATCATAGGTATGGTATATCACATGTTATCATAGGTATGGTATATCACATGTTATCATAGGTATATCACATGTTATCATAGGTATGGTATATCACATGTTATCATAGGTATGGTATCACATGTTATCATATAGGTATGGTATATCACATGTTATCATAGGTATGGTATATCACATGTTATCATAGGTATATCACATGGTATCATAGGTATGGTATATCACATGTTATCATAGGTATGGTATATCACATGTTATCATAGGTATGGTATATCACATGTTATGATATAGGTATGGTATCACATGTTATCATAGGTATGGTATATCACATGTTATCATAGGTATATCACATGTTATCATATAGGTATGGTATCACATGTTATCATATAGGTATGGTATATCACATGTTATCATAGGTATGGTATATCACATGTTATCATAGGTATGGTATATCACATGTTATCATATGTATGGTATATCACATGTTATCATAGGTATGGTATATCACATGTTATCATATAGGTATGGTATATCACATGTTATCATATGTATGGTATATCACATGTTATCATAGGTATGGTATATCACATGTTATCATAGGTATATCACATGTTATCATATAGGTATGGTATATCACATGTTATCATATAGGTATGGTATATCACATGTTATCATATAGGTATGGTATATCACATGTTATCATAGGTATGGTATATCACATGTTATCATAGGTATGGTATATCACATGTTATCATAGGTATGGTATCACATGTTATCATATAGGTATGGTATATCACATGTTATCATAGGTATGGTATATCACATGTTATCATAGGTATGGTATATCAAGCAAGCACTCTATATTTTGATTGATCGATTATTTATTTATTTCCGTGTCCTGCAGACAGTGTCCAACCCTCATGGGTTTATGAAGCCCGACACACACCGTCTGCGACCGTCTGCGGCGCGACGCGTTGCCGCGTGGCGCCGCCTGGAAAATAGAACTGGGTTCTATCGGCGCGCCAGGCGACGCAGCGCGACGCGGCGGACGGAGCCGGTGTGCGATAGGTTCATTGAAAATAATGGAGGCGGCTGTGTCCGCCGCGCGGCTGACGCAGCCGGTGTGCGATAGGTTCATTGAAAATAATGGAGGCGGCTGTGTCCGCCGCGCGGCTGACGCAGCCGGTGTGTGGTGGGCTTGAGACACCATTTCACAATTGCATTTACAGCATGTTTACATTACATAATTCACGCATTTACAGCATGTTTACATTACATAATTCACACAATTACAGCATGTTTACATTACATCATTCATTATATTACAACTCAGATTTATACAGAATCTTCTTTCCCAAGCTTGACAAATAAAATCTGCCACAACAAAAGTCCCTTTGGCAAAATATATCTCCATATCTACATAGTCATTTAAATCTAGGAAATCCCCACAGATATAAGACATCTTATTAACAAAAATATCCCTTACGTCGTCATATTTAGAGCAGTAACACAAAAAGTGAACTTCGTTTTCAATTTCATCAAGATCACAACAGGCAAGATCTCTCTTCTTCAGGAGTAGCATTAAACCATTAAACCTGCCAGTCTCCAGTGCTAATGGCAATGTTCCTGACCTTATTTGTGCACAGAGAGATCGTTGTCTTTTGTTTAAATTATACTTCACATAAGGTTCTACGGTATATATGTCCTTTATAAGGCAGTATATACACCTGTGTTGTTTTTGGCAGAACATTTGGATTTTAGTTTCAGTCGTATAGTCTCTTGAATAGTTTTCATTTAGTTTCAGTCAAAACATTTTAGTCACCTGGAATATGTTAGTGTTAGTCTAATTTTAGTCGACTAAATCTACAGTTAATGTAGTCGACTAAAATGTGTTTTGGTGGGCCTTGATGCCCTCTTAATGGCTGATTTTACACTTGCTGAAAATAGCCGATCTACAAGCTCACGCATTGTGTGCTATTTCCAGCATGCACCCAAGTGTAAAATGAATTACACTGGATCTCTCGTCCACTAGTCCCTTCCTAACATTTTAGTCTAGTTTTTATTTGTTGACGAAAGTGTCAATATATTTACTAGTCTTAGTTTTAGTCACCATAGCTTAGTTTTCAGTTTTCGTCAGTGAAAAAAGGTAGTCGACAAACATTTTTCGTCTTAGTATTAGTTGACGAAAACAACACCGCTAGTCTACACCTGTGGTTTTCAACCCTTTTTGTATCAAGGCCCATTATTTATTCAGCATTTGAGCCACGGAACCACCATTTGATGAGGTTTAGCCTCTCAGACCCAAAACCTGTTTGGTGGTTGTTGTTGGATGGATGAGATCTTTTCCACAATTCCATGCTGTATTGATGTTGGTACAATAGGAGAGATAACAGGCAAACGATCAAAATAACAATTATTCTATACATTCTCTAATTTCGTAGACTTAATGTAAATCAAGTAATGGCTCGTACACACTGTACTGTACTGTACTGTACTGCACGATATTTGCTCCGATTATGCTGTCGGGGATCATTTTTGGCGCTCACCGTCAAAACTCCCGATCTGATGCAAGATTTGATCGCCAAGGTTTTGCTCGCTGTGTGCGAAAGGCTCTGCGAGAAGATCCAGTGCCGATGAATGCGCTTTATTTGAGACAGTTAGGCAGCACATCTGACAAAAAAATCTTTGCTCATATAGTCACCCATGTTTTTCTCTCCACTGTCGTGGTCACACCGAGCAGTCTAATCCAGGGAGGTACGATTATTGAAGTATTCTATAAAGCGTCTCCGTGCCTTAGTGAAGCCTTCGGAGGTTCCTCTGAGAGAGAATTTAAGTTCTTCTAAGCTTAAGAAGTACATCACATCGTTGAGTCAGATTGAGTGAGAGGGTGGATTTGGCGACTTCCAAGATAGTAATATTCTTCTTCTAGCTGACAGTGTTGCAAAAGCAATAATCTCTAACTTCTGATTCGTGTACTGAAAGGGGTTTGACGGTGTGCCAAATATAGCTATCAGTGGACAGGGTTGTAGTGCAATTTCTAGCACGTCTGACAGTGTGATAAACACAAGTTAACATAATCGCTGTAGCTGGGGACAAGACCAATACATATGTTTGAGATATCTGACAGAGAATTATTAATGAAAATCAAGATTTTACGTCCTGCCTCGCTATAGCGCATGTAGGCTACGCTATCACAAACATTTCACCCTGTGTGTGTGTGTGTGTGTGTGTGTGTGTGTGTGTGTGTGCGTGCGTGCATGCAGAGAGAGAGAGAGAGAGGCGTCCTGTCTGTGGGTCTCGTGCTTGTATGGCACCCTGCACGTACTGTACGTGAGCTGTCAAAATGAATTGGAATAAAAAACAAATGATGTAGCCTACAGTATATGTATGGGGTCTGGATCGCATCTTGGTGAACTCTTGCAGTGTGATGACCAATCGTTTAGTGTGAAAGCCACACAGATAGAATGACAGCCGATAAAATAAAATACACAACGATCTGACGAGTCGCCGACAACTTTAAAACTCCTACAGTGTGTATATGTATAGGGGCCATTATGCAGGTGTTTAACAATAATTTAACTCTTGAGAGCGTAAATTGAAACCAAGATCTATAGGTGATGATCGAGTCTTCTCCATGTATGGCTAAGTATCCAGGGTTTGATGAGGTCAGTGTCGTGATCTTCATATTATGGAGACGTCCGTATGGAGCGTCGGCCATATATGGTGGCGTGACGTGTCACGAGGTGTAGCGGGCTGACGGCCATATATGGAGCGTCGGCCATATATGGTGGCGTGACGTGTCACGAGGTGTGACGGGCTGACTGCCATATAGGGTGGCATGGCCTGGCGGACGGACGGAGAGGTTTTGCAGGGTTTCATAGTAATCTGCGACCTACAGTCGCAATAACACATGGATTAAAGTTCTCAGTCGCCACGACTGATTTCAGTCATTGGATTCCATAGTCGTCAGCATGTCTTCTATCTATGGAGGCATGTTGCACACCAGAAAACATGTAAATCCTTACATTTATTATATTGACTTGAATTGTATTAAGAGGTTGCAGTGACCTTCAAATTGACCACCAAACACTAATCAATTTATCCATGCAGCCATGAGGGCACATCTCAAATCTCTTATTTGATATTAACTCGCTTGAACCGGAAATGGCTCTGTTCCGCCATTTTGAAGGTAGTTCCGAAAAAAATAAATAAAAAAAGCTCAAGATGAAACAAGATGGCAGGGAAAGTGTAAATGTCTTGTAACTTTTCATATATAACTTGAATGAATCAAATGTATTTTATCTCATAAATCTCACTCACAGCACCCACCGTCACTGTGAGACCACACAGCCACACATTTGCCTATCTATTAATTAATGTTCCGCACATCATGAGTGTAATAATGTGTGCACTGTCTCCCCACAGATTGAGAGTGGGGGGGGGGGGGGGGGGGTTAGGGGTGTCGTCGCGAATGAGTGTTGGTTATTGGTTAACCCATTTTGACCTGAGATCAGATTCTAGAAAGGTCTGTTTGAATTTTTCTGAAAAAGCTATGTTTCTAATGTCAGTCGTTCTTCGATTCTTCAAGATTCTAGATTCTAGATCTGCTATTTTTCAATAGCTAAAGCATAACATAATAATGCTAACACCAAAAGGGATTCCCGCCCAGAATGGGTTAAGCGCATAAGCGGTCGGTTATGCAGCGCTGGGGCTGGGCTGGGGAGGAGGGGGTGGGGGGGGTGCATAAATTAATTAGAAAATGCATACATGTTTAAGTGTGTGAGACACATGAGTGTGTCGGTGAAAGCAAATGGCAGGTGTGTGTTTGTGTGTGCACTGTGCACGTGTCGACTGTATGTGTGGGTGGATGACGTCGTCGTGGAACTATAGTGGGGAACGTGAGCGGTATATACGCCATTTCCATTTTAACCCATTCTGACCTGAGATCAGATTCGTACGAGGTTTCCGCTGGACACACACTGGTCTGATCAACCCATTCTGACCTGAGATCAGATTCTAAAAAATGTCAGTCGTTCTTCGATTTAAAGGTATATTCAGTGATTTCACTTAATTCAAATATCACTTATTTTTTTGTTTTGTTGTGATAATCCTCCCTACTATAGAGTGTGCTGGCCATATAAGGAGTTCCTCCCTGTCCCCAGTTAACCCCTGGGGGTCAAAAAACCTTAGGTTTCATTTTTGACTCTCTATCCTGATTGGACGAAAGGCTGGGTCCCACAGCCAAAAACGAAACCTAAGGTTTTTTGAGTGAAATCACTGAATATACCTATATAAAATAGCAGATCTACAAGCTCTTAGCGCGCCACTCGGTGGCGCGCTATGAGCTTGTAGATCTGCTATTTTTAAATAGCTAAAGCATAACATGATGCCGACACCAAAATGGGTGCCCGTTCAGAATGGGTTAATGAGCGGGCCTATATATCAGTGTGGCAAACTATGACAGATGACTCAATAACAATGTAAATGTATATGACGTGTGTGTAAACTGTAAACAGAGTGATGAAGGCAGGGGAGGGGGGGGGGGGGGGGGGGTCACATGATGCTTCAGAGGAAAGGACATCTCATTCTATATTATATTTCTTTTTTTTCTGCCTTTATTGGATACTGGATAGCGTACAGTACAGTATGGTGACAGGGAATGGGGAGAGAGATGGGGGGAGGGGGGTTGACTTGACACGCTGTATAACGATCGTCGTGATCGGGAGCCGAACACACGACACGCCGTCCGTCAGGCTGGCTGGCTTAGCAGCCTATAGGTGCCCCGGACCGTAGCTCGTTTTATTTTCATGTCCGTTATTTTATTGATTACTTTTTTGATTCGTTGAATAATCGAGTTTTTGAAATATTTATTTTTCTTTTCTTTTTTTATACAGTATATCAATGAATTGATTAAATCACGTATATATAGTGTGGTGCAAAAATAGTGGCGATACATTGTGGAAAATAGCCACGTTCCTTCTGAGCTTGTATAGATCTGCTATTGGTGATTCTCCACCCATAATGACATGATCCCAAAATAGGGATCCGTTGATTATCAATTATTTCGATTAACTGGTTTTGTGTTGTTCAGATCCATTTAGCTTTTTGTATGGATATAGTTTTATTAATCTTTTTAAGAGCCTGCTCAGGGACTACAGATGGAAACTAGATAAAGTGCCCCTCGGCCACTTTATCTAGGTCTCCAGTCTCCACCAGGGCAGGTCATGTTGTGGCCTCCTGGTGGCGCTATAATAGGCCAATGTCTCCACCAGGGCAGGTCATGTTGTGGCCTCCTGGTGGCGCTATAATAGGCCAATGTCTCCACCAGGGCAGGTCATGTTGTGGCCTCCTGGTGGCGCTATAATAGGCCAATGTCTCCACCAGGGCAGGTCATGTTGTGGCCTCCTGGTGGCGCTATAATAGGCCAATGTCTCCACCAGGGCAGGTCAGGTTGTGGCCTCCTGGTGGCGCTATAATAGGCCAATGTCTCCACCAGGGCAGGTCATGTTGTGGCCTCCTGGTGGCGCTATAATAGGCCAATGTCTCCACCAGGGCAGGTCAGGTTGTGGCCTCCTGGTGGCGCTATAATAGGCCAATGTGAAAAGGGTGACATTTCTTCTTACGCCTTGAATGGCAATTGGATGATTTGAGGCATTTTGTTCCAAAAATGTGTTTTGCAAAAATCCACCTGTTGGTGGCGCTATAACAGGCCAGCAATGTGAAAAGGGTGGGATATATTCCTCAGCCTAGTAGGAAAGTCCGTGAAAGAATTCACGTGAATTGCACGCTCCGTCTCACGATTTGAGGCTTTTTGTTAAAAACGGGCCAATCCTGCAAACTTTGAAAGCCAATGTTAGCCAATTAGGATGGGCTATTTCATCGGACAGATCCGTCTTGAACACGTGACTATAGAGATTTATGGCTGTAACTCTGGCCCAATTACATGGATGTGAAAACTGACGTGTTGATTAATGAGCATTGTCCCTGTCAAATAAATAAATACATTTTAGCTGATATGGAAAGATTCTAACGCTATACAGCTGCACGTGTCTTGGTTCGTTGACAGCACACGTTTAATTCTGAGGGATTACATTGGTGTTCCAATATGGACATTGCAAATACATCCATTCTATTTGCAATCCACATTTTTTTTCCTATTGTTCTCCTGAGCCCCAATTTCTCTAAGTTATATAGTGGACACGTAACGTAATCTCTTTAACTCAACCTGGTGCTTGATTTAGTGTCTTTAATCACATTTACTGTGTGTCCACAGGTACACGCAAGCAAGCACGCACGCACGCACGCACGCACAGCGCATGCACGCACGGCGCACGCAAGCACGCACGCACACAGTATTCTCATCATGTTGTCAATGGTATCGCTTGTGGTTACAGGAAGACGACGTGTCCCGAATCAATATTTGCACAGTGGATGTCTGGTTGGATGTCTGGCTGCCTGACATGCGTCTGAGTGTATGCATTGTAAACACAGTTCCTTTATCTAACCTCTCTCCCCGACGCGTCCCTGTTATACAGTGAAGATAAGTGGCACAGCTATAGGGCGCCACAGTGGATAGATAGGGTTATGTCGAGGTTGATTCCTGGTCGAGACCACCCTATTAGAGCCCGCCACCGATGCCAGATTGTGGAGTCTCTCATGCAGATTCTGATTTAGGAGAGTTTTTACTGATTTACCGATTGTTTTGAGTGATCATGTAGTGTAGGGCAGTGGTTCCCAAAGTGGGGGTCCGGGGACCCCCAGGGGTACTTGAGGGAGTTCCAGGGGGTACCTAGCTAAATGATCATTTGGAACCAAATGGACCCTTATGGGTCTGTAACTCAGAGAGCGTACAAATGGAACCAAATGGACCCCACATGTGTATGGGGGTCCCTGGCATATCTTTTCAAATGGGGGTCTGTGAGGCTAATTAGAGAGTCAATTTGGGGGTCCTTGACATGAAAGAGTTTGGGAACCACTGGTGTAGGGAACAGCATGTACAAAACCAAACCATGAACTGACTTTGTATAAAACGCATTATTGTGAGCTTGTGGACTTTTATGTTTTTTGTAAATAATACGATTATGATGATTTATGCTAAATAAATGCAATTATCTCAAATTGCGATTAGATGATTATTATGTCATAATAGTGACAGACAGGCCTATAGCTCTCACAGGTGATTAACCCATTTCGACCTGTGGACGATTCTATAAATGTCTTCTAAATCCTGACAGTTTTCTGAAAAACCTCATGTTTCTATGTCGGTCGTTCTCAAACATTTTCTTGTCAAGGATCCCCAAAAGTATATGTAATTGGCCGTCGACCCCCATCTGGAAATATGTTGTTCCAGGGACCCCCCAGAAGCAAAGATTTGAGTTAAAGGTATATTCAGTGATTTCACTCAAAAATCCTTAGGTTTCGTTTTTGGCTGTGGGACCCAGCCTTTCGTCCAATCAGGATAGAGAGTCAAAAACGAAACCTACGGTTTTTTTGACCCCCAGGGGTTAACTGGGGACAGGGAGGAACTCCTTTTATGGTCAGCACACTCTATAGTAGGGAGGATTATCACAACAAAACAAAAAAAATAAGTGATATTTGAATTAAGTGAAATCACTGAATATACCTTTAAAAACGTTCGCTCTGAAATAATATATATTCAAAGATTTGCGCTATATTTTCAAGATTTTTCAAAAATAGCAGACCTATACAACGAGCTTGTAGATCTACTATTTTTCAACAGCTAAAGCATAACATAATGCTTAAAACACCAAGAGGGGTTCCCGCCCAGAATGGGATAATTAGTGGCGGAGGGTTGGCAACGAAATCATCACACAAGTCTCCTGGCGGTGGCGCCGAGGCGGGCTTCAGATAACATCAGAACACGTTGATTGCTTCAGGAGGAAAGTCTGCGCTGTCTGTCCTTGTGTGTGTGAGGCGCGCGTGCAGGCTTCTGAAGCGGCTGTCAGAATAGCAATGTTATTATGTTGGTGTAATGCAGCGGTTGTTTAATGAGAGAAGCTGGTGCTCAAGGGGTCTTATATATGGTGTACCGTACTAGGACAGACCACTGCATATTTAACAAGGGCTGCTTAACCCATTCTGACCGGGCACCCATTTTGGTGTCAGCATCATGTTATGCTTTAGCTATTTAAAAATAGCAGATCTACAAGCTCATATCGCGCCACCGAGTGGCGCGATACGAGCTTGTAGGTCTGCTATTTTTTGAAAAAATCGAAGAACGACTGACATTTTTAGAATCTGATCTCAGGTCAGAATGGGTTAACAAGTGTGTCCTTATCTTGTCGGTAAGAATCCCTTCCTATTTGTGTGTGTGTGTGTGTGCGTGCGTGCGCGTGCGCGCGATATGGTGTAAAGACTGGACTTGAAATATCAGTCTCCATGGTGTTTGTTAAAGGAGAAAGTCTCGTAGAGTACAACAGGTGCAGTGGCTTACATGAAACAGCCTCCTTGTCTCTTGTCTGTAAAGATGTATGGTGTAACCAAAGATTTATGGTTTAACCACATGCAGCGTCCCTATTGGCCATGTCATAGTACAGTGTTTTTTCCACCAGTGGTCCTTGAGGGGATTCCAGGTGATCCCCAGCAGCAAAATGATGGAAAGTTGGCAACCAAATGGACCCTTCTAGATCTTTAACTCTTGAGAGCGTAAAATGAAACCAAATGGACAGGAAGGGTGCATTTGGTTTCATTTTATGCATATACTTACGATAACCTACGATTATTTTTTTTAAATCGTGAAAATGTGTCGCAAATCTTTGAATATTTCTTTCAGAGCGAACGTTTTCAACTCAAATCTTTGCCTCTGGGGAGGGGTCCCTGGAACAACATATTTTCAGAAGGGGGTCGGCGGCCAATTACATATAATCTTGGGGGTCCTTGACAATGTTTGAGAACAACTGACATAGAAACATGAGGTTTTTCAGAAGACTGTCATGATTTAGAAGACATTTGTAGAATCGTCCTCGTCCTTAAGTATTAAAACCACGTCACTCTCTCACCATTTTGTGTCTGGCCTCAGCTGAACTGTTTAGTTTCAATAAATTTGCTTACGTGAACTGATAATGGCAATCTGGATAACTGGCAAATTGCGAATAGCCGGTGCATGGCAGACTGGATATTTGGCTTCGTAAATAAGCATGCATATGGGATATAGGCCTATGCATGGATGCGTGTGTGTGTGTGTGGTGCGTGCATGTGCGCAAATCCCTCCCTTAAGCAGCCTTCCCTCTGAAACTTCCGGCTCCCTACGAGGCGACTGGGGGCTGCTCCCTATAGCTGGAGCATGGGGTGAAATGATGTCTCACCCTATAGCTGGAGCATGGGGGTGAAATGATGTCTCACCCTATAGCTGGAGCATGGGGTGAAATGATGTCTCACCCTATAGCTGGAGCATGGGGGTGAAATGATGTCTCACCCTATAGCTGGAGCATGGGGTGAAATGATGTCTCACCCTATAGCTGGAGCATGGGGTGAAATGATGTCTCACCCTATAGCTGGAGCATGGGGTGAAATGATGTCTCACCCTATAGCTGGAGCATGGGGTGAAATGATGTCTCACCCTATAGCTGGAGCATGGGGTGAAATGATGTCTCACCCTATAGCTGGAGCATGGGGTGAAATGATGTCTCACCCTATAGCTGGAGCATGGGGTGAAATGATGTCTCACCCTATAGCTGGAGCATGGGGTGAAATGATGTCTCACCCTATAGCTGGAGCATGGGGGTGAAATGATGTCTCACCCTATAGCTGGAGCATGGGGGTGAAATGATGTCTCACCCTATAGCTGGAGCATGGGGGTGAAATGATGTCTCACCCTATAGCTGGAGCATGGGGTGAAATGATGTCTCACCCTATAGCTGGAGCATGGGGTGAAATGATGTCTCACCCTATAGCTGGAGCATGGGGTGAAATGATGTCTCACCCTATAGCTGGAGCATGGGGTGAAATGATGTCTCACCCTATAGCTGGAGCATGGGGTGAAATGATGTCTCACCCTATAGCTGGAGCATGGGGTGGAATGATGTCTCACCCTATAGCTGGAGCATGGGGGTGGAATGATGTCTCACCCTATAGCTGGAGCATGGGGTGAAATGATGTCTCACCCTATAGCTGGAGCATGGGGTGAAATGATGTCTCACCCTATAGCTGGAGCATGGGGTGGAATGATGTCTCACCCTATAGCTGGAGCATGGGGTGAAATGATGTCTCACCCTATAGCTGGAGCATGGGGTGAGATGATGTCTCACCCTATAGCTGGAGCATGGGGTGAAATTATGTCTCACCCTATAGCTGGAGCATGGGGGGGTGAAATGATGTCTCACCCTATAGCTGGAGCATGGGGTGAAATGATGTC
>NC_139707.1:8656800-8679300 GCF_964188405.1 Protomyctophum parallelum
GCATCGACCCATTCAGGACGGGAAGCCCTTTTAGTGGTGCTTCCCCTTATTTAACCCATTCTGACCTGAGATCAGATTCATACGAGGTTTCCGACGGACACACACTGGTCTGATGAACCCATTCTGACTTGAGATCAGATTCTAAAAATGTCAGTCGCTCTTCGATTTTTCAAAAATAGCAGACCTACAAGCTCGTATCGCGCCACTCGGTGGCGCGATATGAGCTTGTAGATCTGTTATTTTTAAATAGCTAAAGCATAACATGATGCTGACACCAAAATGGGTGCCCGGTCAGAATGGGTTAAAATAATTTAGCTGTTGAAAAATAGCAGATCTATACAAGCTCATATATCTGCTATTTTTTAAAAGGAACCCTGGGTGATAATAAGATTTATATGGCTTAAAAAAAAACATTATACTTGCCCTCTATAACTTCATTCTAAAATGTAAAACACATGCGACATCTTCATTTAAAAATAGTTCATATTTTAATCCGCCAGCAGGGGGCGCCATTTTACAGTGTCTGGCGCATGCATGACGTCACTCGTCTCGTTGACTTGTCGTCAACAAATAGAATAGCGTGTCTTTTTTTTATGTTTTTTTGTGGCTTTCGCCTTTATTTTATTTATTTTATGGAGGGACAGACAGTAGGCTGACAGGAAATGGGGAGAGAGATGGGGGGGGGGGGTGACATGCAGTAGGGGCCGTTGGGATCAGGAGTCGAACCCGCGGCACACTGCCAGACTGGATTACCAGCCAAGGTGCCTGGACCACTGAGCCACGGCCCAGGCCCTGTTGTTCAGCCTTTTTAGATTTTAGCGTTTGAGTGGTTTTGGCCGAGCGCAGACAGAGAGTACCCATGAGAGTACCCATTCTGGACGGGAACCCCTTTTGGTGTTTTAACTAAGCGTTATGTTATGCTTTAGCTATTGAAAAATAGCAGATCTACAAGATCATAGCGCGCCACCGAGTGGGGCGCTACGAGCTTGTATAGGTCTGCTATTTTTGAAAAATCGTAAAAATGCTGCACAAATCTTTGAATATATATTATTTCAGAGCCAACGCTTTGTTTTTATTTCGACATCAGGTCAGAATGGGTTAATTGCTGCTGCATGGTGGTGGACTATAGGACCAGACTGAGCTTGGTGCTGCTGGTGGGTGGTGGACACTGGACACAGTGGACACAGTGGACACTGGACACTGGACACAGTGGACACTGGACACAGTGGACACTGGACACAGTGGACACTGGACACAGTGGACACTGGACACAGTGGACAGTGGACACTGGACACAGTGGACAGTGGACACTGGACACAGTGGACAGCGACAGGTTGAGAATCAACCCGGTATTAGTTGGATAAACCGTTGTTGCACCCATACTAGCCTGAGCTAACGTGTTAAGGTTTCTGGTCTAGAGGGGCGGGTCGCGGCTCAGATTTGCGCACGCCCTGATTGGATCTCATTGATCTGTCCGTCAACCCCGGCCCCTCCTCTCCCCCCGCCCTAGTGCAGCGCTATACGTCACATCATTTGGAGCGACGCCCACCCGGAAGGGTTGACTCACACTTTTAGACCAGAGCGGCCAATGCGTTCCTCCAGGCTTTCAATTTTTGCACCAACAAAAATGAAAGCCTGCAGGTACCGAGGCTACACCCATACTAACGAGGAGCAAGCCCCTTGAATGAATAGTTTATGAATGAATGAATAGTTTATTTCGATCTTTCAGAGAGGGAGACATTACACAAAAGGCATAGGCAGAAGCTTAAAGCGTATTAGTGCCTATCCTTATCTCAACGTATTCCAATATACTGTTGAAGATATGCATAACAATCAACATATAAACAAAACAAACAAATTACATTTATAGAAGAATAGAAAATTAAACAAACCAAAAGCAAAAACAGAAAACAGACAACACGGAAAAAAAAAAAAAAAAAAAAACAAGGAGGAAAAAAAAGACAAAAACAGACAAAGCCAAAATGTTATACTAAGTCCAACTCTACATGGCATGAACATAGCTCAGCTCCCTACTCATTCCAGGTTATATTTATGCAATAATTCCTGTTGGGTAGCCTGCCTGTCCTGGCTGGGCTCCACGCTGTGGGCAGTGGGTCCAGCTGGCAGCCTGCTGCTCCCTGTGTGTGCTATAGATAATGTAATGTGGACCTACTGGTCCCATTGGGGGGAATGCAGTTATGAAGCGCAACCCAGCCGCTCACAGCCGTATAATTATACTGTAGGCAGTGGGGGTTATTAACCCATTCTGACCTGAGATCAGATTCATACGAGGTTTCCGCCGGACACACACTGGTCTGATGAAAACTCGGTGGCGCGATATGAGCTTGTAGATCTGCTATTTTTAAATAGCTAAAGCATAACATGATGCTAACACCAAAATGGCTGCCCGGTCAGAATGGGTTAAAACACAATCAGCACCGGGATTTCTTTCAAAATAGAAGCTGGGGGTACTACTCGAGGCAGATATGGCAGCTTTTACTCTGAAAGCCGGGGGGGCTTCCGTTCCGTACAAAAACCAGGGAGGCATGATGTTTCTTTGCTTTACCTTGCGATCATTACGATAAAGTCTCTCTAGAAGCGTTAAAGGTATATTCAGTGATTTCACTTAATTCAAATATCACTTATTTTTTTGTTTTGTTGTGATAATCCTCCCTACTATAGAGTGTGCTGGCCATATAAGGAGTTCCTCCCTGTCCCCAGTTAACCCCTGGGGGTCAAAAAACCTTAGGTTTCGTTTTTGACTCTCTATCCTGATTGGACGAAAGGCCAGTGGTGGAAAAAGTACAAACATATTTTACTTAAGTAGAAGTACTGATTCTCTACTTGAAAATTACTTAAGTAAAAGTACAAAGTACCCATTGAGAAAGTTACTTAAGTAAAAGTACAAAAGTACCTCAAATTAAATGTATTAAAAGTACAAAAAGTACCCGGTGTAAAATGTACTTAAGTATAAAAGTAAAAATTACAAAGTACAAGTACAAAGTACAAGTAAAAAGTACAACATGCTTTGTTGTGAATTCACGCATTATAATTAGTCCTTCACTATTTAAGCCCCATCCACTCCACTCTGTGAGGGCAAACTGTCTCCCATTGAGATGCATGTAAATGATTTCTCCATAAAAATGATCGGTCATTTCAGTAGCAAGAGCTTGAAAATGTCTTCTAAATCTAGTCAAAAAAGCCTACAGTAGGCTATAGGCCTATGCACAAATGTGGATTACATTATTGGGGGAGAAAGTTAAAACCGATATCAACTTTAACAACCATCCCGTTTGACAGACGTTTACATGCAATGCACTAGGCCTACAGTGATTATTATTGCAATCACCTGGATCGGTGAGTGTAACGTTCCTGACGTTAAGCTGTGTATGTGACGAAAACAGAACTGCAATATAATCAGCAGATGCAGCGCATCTTTTTCGTCTTTTTCACCGGACCGCACACACATGCTTCTGCGTGAATGTGAACCATAGAGTATTAAAAGGATAGAGACTGAACTGGCGCGAAGCTCCGCCCCTCCGCTATTCATGTCAGTGGAAGTTTCTCAGTGGCGTTTTGAAGCAGCCCCTTGATGTGAACGAATGAGTGAGGCGATCAAGCGAGCCCCGCATATTTCGCATATTTTGCGCGGAAATGTGTAGCGAGTAACGAAAGGTGTCCAATTTTAATGTAGCGGATTAAAAGTACGATTTTTTAATTGTAAATGTAACGAAGTAAAAGTAAAAGTACAGCAAAATAAAAATAGTAAATAAAAGTACAAATTCTCAAAACGTGTACTTAAGTACAGTAACGAAGTAATTGTACTTCGTTATTTTCCACCACTGCGAAAGGCTGGGTCCCACAGCCAAAAACGAAACCTAAGGTTTTTTGAGTGAAATCACTGAATATACCTTTAATAATGTTCCGGGCGAGAGGCATGTTGAAGTCAGAAATGAAGACAGAAGTATATATATAGCCATTGATCGGAGATTATATTTAAGCACAAGATGAGAAATTAAATCACACTGGAGAAAGTCTGGTCTAATGGTACATTTATTCCAAGTTAAAATGTATACAAGTGATGAACGATTCAAGCTCTCTCTGTGGAAGAGGGGTTGAGGCGACATGAGGAATAAATGCACATTCATTGGGTATATCTAGGCACAGAATTAGCTGATGGGTGGGTCTTAAAGGTTTTATGACATTCATTTTCATTTATTTTTATTTTTATTTTTTCTTTTAGGTTTTATCACCTCAATTACACCCAAAAAACCTGAACTTTGAACATTCAGTGGATTTTCTGTGGTCTGAAGTTTTCTTTGGGGTTTTTTGGACCTTTTGAGCTACAATGAAAACAGGCAACACAGTGAAACAGTGACATCTGCTGGCAAATCCCATTGACATATATGGGATTTGCAGTAAGTGATGTCACTTACTGCCGGCAAATCAGAGCACCTGTTCGAGCCAGAAAACCCCAGATCACAGAAAATCTACTGAATGTTAAAAGTTCATGTTTTTTGGGTGCAATTGAGATTAGAAAACCTAAAAAAAACAAGAACAATTCCAAAACCTTTTTTTTAATGACACAATCCCTTCAAGTTGACAGGTTCTAAACATAATGGGAGACAACTGGCAAGGAGCCGAGCCAGCAACCAGCCTAAACTGGGAGCTAGCTCTTGACTGGCCCCATTGATGGATGTAGCGAAGTGTCTTGACCTGATAAGGTGAAACTCCTGAGAAACAAGGAAGTGCTGCAGTGGTATAACATACACTTGCGGCGGCATCTGCCCATTGCTCAGAGAGGCCTTCTGACCTTGTCCTCACTTATCAGTGTTACTCCCTAGAAATATCTAAGCAGTTGGTTTGCTATAGGAACTGCTCGGAATGTATAACAGTTGTTGGTTGCATTGAAATTGGAGAACATGTTAAAGCGAAAAAATAAAGAGTATTAATTGTATATTATGAACATAGAGAATATTTATATTCTCCAATCACCATCTGGTCAAAACCACGGACAGCTCTCTAGATTATTTCTTTCTGATCGCTAAACAATGAAGTGAATGGGAGCGAAACATCGAAGAAATTAGAAAACAAACGTTAAGAAGTGTAGTGAAAATAGCCGATGTATGACCTTGCTTATGTAGATCGGCTATTCTCACTTCAAACATCTGCCATAATCTCTCTTTTGGGTCGCGGGCTCTAAAAGTGTAGCTGCAGGTTGTCATTGAAGTATCTTCCTTTGATGATGAAGGATCTCGCCCAGACGGGGGCGGCGCTGGAATTGATAACTCCTTTTTGTAATTGGCAGCCAGTGTGAATCATGAGGGACATGGAGGAGGTGGGCGGGGGGGGGGGGGGGGTTAGCCCGGCTAATAAGCCAGACGTGAATCAGCCGTGCCGTACCGTCCGCACGGCAGTGTGATGTGAGACTGGCTTATTAGCCAAGGCTATGTGGGGGCTGACTGTTGCACTGCAGACAGATACCTGCCTGTGCCCTGAATGATAATGCTTTGCTCGCGTTAGCTTGGCTCCACATTAGTGTGCGTCTGTGCGTGCGTGCGAGCGTGCGAGTGTGGCGTGCGTGCGTTGTTGTGAGAGAGAGGGAGAGGGAGACTGAATGAGAGGGTAATGGATTCATTTCACAGAGGCATGTGTGACAGCCCCACTTCCAAGTTGTTTGATATCTCTCTTCTCGCTGCCCTCCTGGGAGTCCTGGCAGCCATGCTGTGTATTTTGGAATTGCCCCGTGCGCGCGTGCGTGTGTGCGTGCGTGCGTGCGTGTGTTTGTGTGTCACGGGCTGGATATCAATCGGGAAGGATCCAGATTTTCCAATGTGGACTCTCTGCTGTCAACCAGACCGGACGTGTCATATCATATTCCAAAAGCCGTATGCGTACTCTCAGTGTCACACTTATCGTTTTACATTATGACACAAACCGCCAAACCTCATCATTCCCAGCCGTGTATCATTTCCTCGGACAAGCCTTGAAAAACATTCTTCATGGTGAGACATTTCTCAATCAGTATTGCAATGTGGAAGAAGGGACATCCGCACACTGCCACTTGCTAGTTCAGAGCAATTTTATTAATTGAGCAACGTTTCGGTCTTGCGACCTTCCTCAGGCTTAATTCAAGAATGGGCTGACATTGTCACTAAATACATTTCAGGAAGTGTAAACAACCAATCAAAATGCATGTAATTTATCAAACAGATAACAGCTGTGAAGAACCTTGTCACGTGACTTGACGGTGCAGTGTTTCTGTGAACATTCCTCATATAATATATCATTGAAAATAACAGTTTACAATAATACAGGGGAAAATAATTATACATAAATGTCATGCCATGGCCCAGGCCGTAGCGTAACGGTCTGGGCACCGGACTGGTAATCCAGTCGCAGTGTGCCGCGGGTTCGACTCCCGGACCCAACACGGCCTTTACTGCATGTCATCCCCCCATCTCTCTCCCGTTTCCTGTCAGCCTACTGTCTGTCCCTTCAAAAATCAATAAAAGGCGTAAGCCGCAAAAAAATATCTTAAAAAAAAAAAAAAAAAAATGTCATGCCATACAACATACAAGGAAGACATACAGTAAAATAAGCAAATAAATGTCAAATGTAAGATCCTACTCTGTCCGAAAGAGTGGAAAAGAATAAGAAAAATATATAATACAAATTGCACCTAAAGTGCCTATAGTACCGGCTGGACAAGAAGTTCAGATCAACATTTTCTATAGCATAACATTCAATAGTAGTTCATCATTAAGCCCTTTGGGGTGTAAGGTTTGTAGAGTGTGGATCCAGTAGGCCTCACGTTGTTTTAAAAGGGCATCGTGGTTACCACCTCTTCTTGGCAATCAGTATTGTCAATTAGGGTTTGATAACCTTGTGGAATTTAAACTAGAATCACCGCGCCGCGGATGTATGCTTCTGCCAACCAGTAGTCATCTTCTGGGTCTGTCCTAGATGACACTATATTAGCCTTGCGTAGCAGCGATACTAACCCATTTTGGGGGCGGGAACCCCTTTTGGTGTTTTAAGCATTCCGTTATACTTTAGCTATTGAAAAATAGCAGATCTACAAGCTTTTTTTTGTGGCTTTCGCCTTTATTTTATTTATTTTATGGAGGGACAGACAGTAGGCTGACAGGAAATGGGGAGAGAGATGGGGGGGGGGGGGGGGGGGGGGGGGGGGGTGTGACATGCAGTAGTAAGGGCCGTCGGGATTCTGTGATCACCTAAACAGCTAAAAGGTTTAAACCATTCTGACCTGAGATCAGATTCATACGAGGTTTCCACTGGACACACACTGGTCTGATCAACCCATTCTGACCTGAGATCAAATTCTAAAAATGTCAGTCGTTCTTCGATTTTTCAAAAATAGCAGACCTACAAGCTCGTAGCGCGCCACTCGGTGGCGCGATACGAGCTTGTAGATCTGCTATTTTTCAATAGCTAAAGCATAACATGATGCCAACACCAAAATGGGTGCCCGTTCAGAATGGGTTAAAAGAAGCACAGAGGGGCGTCTTTAACGTCCATATAGGAAAATGCCTCACTAAAAAAGGAATGTCTTTAGTCCCAATACGCCCCTCAAATATGAAAGGCCCTGCAGCCATGGTGGCCTTGATACCCCACGCGCACACCGTCCCCGCTGACTTCACAGTTCTTATCCTCTGGCTCTTTCCTCCTGTCATCCTTAACCTTTTTAGTGAAATTAATTATTTCTTTAGACTTATAATCATTTGATGGCCTCGCTGCTATATACCCTATAGCATTTGGCCCTTTGTGCCAACCACCAAAAGGCCAAAGTGTCCTTGCCCTTAAAATAATTTAATTCCAGGTCCTTGGACCTTGCCAACAACCTACAGCCTAACCTTTGTATTTATAGCAGGGCAGAGAGGAGCTGTGGTTCGCTAGATACGCTAAGAGAGAAATGAATGAGATAAACAACGTATGGCACAGAAAAGGGCACTTTCTCCTGAGACACGGGGCGGGTGCATGAGAACTGCAACGTGTCCTCTTTGCATGAGTGAATGTGTTTTATGTTTAACCCATTCTGACCTGAGATCAGATTCATACCAGGTTCCCACTGGACACACACTGGTCTGATGAACCCATTCTGACCAGAGATCAGATTCATACCAGGTTTCCACTGGACACACACTGATCTGATTAAACCCATTCTGACCTGAGATCAGATTCTAGACATGTCAGTCGCTCTTCGATTTTTCAAAAATAGCAGACCTACAAGCTCGTATCGCGCCACTCGGTGGCGCGATATGAGCTTGTAGATCTGCTATTTCTAAATAGCTAAAGCACGACATGATGCTAACACCAAAATGGGTGCCCGGTCAGAATGGGTTAACCTCGTTTTTCCTGAGGCTACTATTTGTCACTGCAAATGCAAAAACATTTTATGCAAAAAACATGTTATTTGTAAATTGGGCTGTTCTCAAAATAAAATGGCACGCAATGTGCCTCATCTAACAAGGATTAACTGTTCATACAGTGCTTATCAAAACAAATCACTTTACCAAATCAATTATGCCGCATTTTGTGCGGGGTGAACAAGATGGAGTTTATTTACGCTGCCTGGAGGGTGTTGTAAACTACTGCTATTGATGAACCCATGGGTCTTTCCTACATGTCGCCGTGCCGACTCCGTCTGTGGCAATGACTGGGACAGCTTCGGGGGTTCTGGAGGGTTGATTCATTAAGTCTCTTCATATTTCAGTTCAAGTTGTAAAGTTAATTAGTCCCTTCATGTTTCAGTTCAAGTAGTAAAGTTAACGTCTTTATGATTACTGTTGCTGTCTGCATGCGACTTCACTCACCTCCTCCAGGCTGCATGCGACTTAATTCACTCACCTCCTCCAGGCTGCATGCCACTTCACTCACCTCCTCCTCCAGGCTGCATGCGACTTCACTCACCTCCTCCTCCAGGCTGCATGCGACTTCACTCACCTCCACCAGGCTGCATGCGACTTCACTCACCTCCTCCAGGCTCCCTGAGTCAAAGTGTGGCTGGAGATGTTTGTGTTGTTCCATTTCCAAAACCTCCTGTACTACAGTATCTTCATCAGGACATTGTCTGTCCTGATGAAGGTCTAATCGACCCAAACGTCAACCTAATAAAGAGCAACATTGTGGCAAGTGTCTGACGGGACCTTTTCTTTGTTTTTCAAAGATACCCTTTTTAACCCATTTTGGGGCGGGAACCCCTTTTGGTGTTTTAACACATTCTGACCTGAGATCAGATTCATACGAGGTTTCCACTGGACACACACTGGTCTGATGAACCCATTCTGACCCGAGATCAGATTCTAAAAATGTCAGTCGTTCTTCGATTTTTCAAAAATAGCAGATCTACATAGCGCGCCACTCGGTGGCGCGCTATGTACGGGTTCCCGTTCAGAATGGGTTAAACATTATGTTATGCTTTGGCTATTGAAAAATAGCAGATCTACAAGCTCGTAGCGCAGCACCGAGTGCCCCGCTACGAGCTTGTAGGTCTGCTATTTTTGAAGAATCGTGAAAATGTGGAGCAAATCTTTGAATATATATTCTTTCAGAGCGAGCGTTTTTAACTCAAATCTTTGCTTGGGTTCCTGCAGGAACAACATATTTTCAGATGGGGGTCGGTGGCCAATTTCATACATTTTTGGGGGTCCTTGACATGACATTTTTTGAGCACAACTGACAACATAGGGTTTTTCAGAAAACTGTCAGGATTTAGAAGACATTTGTAGAATCATCCTCAGGTCAAAATGGGTTAATGTTCCTAACTGTCCCTATCTCGACCGCGGTGGGAAAATGATGATGAATGTTCCCTGTGGAGAACGATGCTGATTGTAGTGGAGCACTAGCTCTGGTCCATAGCTCTAGTGTTTCATTTAGACTTTAGAGCTATGTTACTCTCAACTTCCGGAACTCGCATGAATGCAGACCAGCCTCTCGTCTTTAGCGTAAATAAAAATAACGTTTTTTGCTACTCACCAAAACAAAGGCGGGTTGTGTCATTAGAAAGCCTACTTTCCTTAGCCGACACACTCTGAGCCCCCCCACCACACGTATAAACGGTACTTTTTGGCCAGAAAGGGATTTTTTTTCACCAGAGGAAAAACATTCTATATGAGGCAATTCTCTGGGCAATATCGGTAGAGGGCGCAGCGGAGTAACTAAAAGTATTTTTTTCCCCAGTGGAAATAAAATCCCCTTTTGGCCAAAAAGTACCGTTTATACGTGTGGTGGGGGTCTGTAACTCTGAGAGTGTACAAATGGAACCAATTGGATCATAAGGGTCCATTTGGTTCCATTTGTACACTCTCAGATTTATTCCGGTCCTTGAAATAAAATAAAAAGGTTTGGGGAAACCCCTCTAGCACCACCCGCAGGCCTACATGTGCACTACGCACACACTATTAGATGTATTGGGCAGATGGCTGTAAAATCTGCTGAATATTCATGAGCCCTCTTAACCATTCCAGTGACCTCATGACCTTTTCTCTATAACTCCACCCCGCTACGCCACATCTTTAATTAATGAACAATATATATTTTACTGTAATAATAAATAAATAAACTAATTGATTTGATTGATTCTAAAAAAATAAAGTATGAAAATAGCAGATCTACAAGCCCACAACTTGTGGCACCGTTACACATTGTGAGTTTGAAGATTGGCTGTTTTTAATTTGCACGACACCTTATAGCTTATATAGATTGCCTATTGTTGTACAACAATGACGTATGAAATATTGGTTATTAATCAGACTAATTTATGTAATCGATTATGAAAGATCTACTCAAATGTTGTGTGGCGATTCAGTGATATATAAAATATATAAATAATGTAATTAAAATATTCGATTAACCGACATGAAGTCGTTGAGGCGTTCTAAATGTGGGTTAACCCATTCTGAACGGGCACCCATTTTGGTGTCAGCATCATGTTATGCTTTAGCTATTGAAAAATAGCAGATCTACAAGCTCATAGCGCGCCACCGAGTGGCGCGCTACGAGCTTGTAGGTCTGCTATTTTTGAAAAATCGAAGAACGACTGACATTTTTTTAATCTGATCTCAGGTCAGAATGGGTTCGTCAGACCAGCGTGTGTCCAGTGGAAACCTCGTATGAATCTGATCTCAGGTCAGAATGGGTTCATCAGACCAGTGTGTGTCCAGTGGAAACCTCGCGTGAATCTGATCTCAGGTCAGAATGGGTTAATACACGTCAACAGCTTGTTGTTTAACAACTGCCCGTAGCTCTGTTGATTGACCAGAAGGTTAGTGGACCACTAACAGGGCTTTCACACCCTTTTAGTTTCGTGTGTGTGTGTGTGTGTGTGCGTGCGCATTTGTCGCCGTTATATGTTGAGATGAGTTAATTGTGCACCTGGGCGTGCTTCCGTAATTGGCCAGCATGTTGTTGTTGTTGTTCTTTAGGGCACGGTGTGTGAGGTGTAATGGGCGTGTCCTTGGAACGACCTTTAGAACAACAAATCCTATTGGTGGAAACCGTGGAAATATGCTAATGATTTTAGACGGCATGTGGGCTTAAGTTAATGAAGCTTCAGGCCCTTTTCTGCAAATGCTCATAAACAAACCCACAGCGCAGGCAGGCACGCACCGCACGCAGGCTCGCACGCAGGCACGCACGCAGGCACGCACCGCACGCAGGCATGCATGCACCGCACACACACAGGCAGGCACGCACCGCACGCAGGCACGCACCGCACGCAGGCACGCATGCACCGCACGCAGGCACCGCACACACACAGGCAGGCACCGCACGCACACAGGCACCGCACTGCACGCAGGCACGCACGCAGGCACGCATGCACCGCATACAGGCAGACACGCACGCAGGCACGCACACACGCAGGCAGGCACCGCACACACGCAGGCAGGCACCGCACGCACGCAGGCACTGCACGCATGCACACAAACACACACACACACACACACACACACACACACACACACACACACACACACACACACACACAGAGACAGATATGTATTTCCATATTTATGCCTCAGGCAATATTGGCTGTCGACAGAGTTTAGTTCCGGTGAAGTTGAAAATAACACATTTTGCCTCCAACCATATGAGCCTAGCGGTGTGAAGCAATGTTGTGTGCGTGTGTGTGTGCGTGTGCGTGTGCGTGTGCGTGTGCGTGTGCGTGCGTGTAGATAGATAGATAGATCTTTATTTGTCATTGCAACGTGTACAACGAAATTAAAAGTGCCAACCAATCAGTGCATCATATCACAAAACAACATACTGTACAAGCTAAAACAAAAACACACATGACTTCTTGTTATTGCACAACCCCAGCAGCACTAATGCACAAACATGTCATTTCAGCTGTTATCGCACAACAAACCCTTATTCTACTTAAGATAGCAGAGAAAACTAAAATGTGTCGCAGCAACAGATCATTTTTTAGCAGCATTGAGTGCAACTACCGCTGTGGGATAGAAGCTGTTACTGTGTGCATGCGTGTGTGTGCGTGCGTGTGTGCATGCGTGCGTGTGTGTGCGTCCACCTGGCTGGTGCAAGACCTTCCCCTTTCTAACCCCTAATATAATATGTTTTGTCATTTCTTTCTTGTAAGATATGAATTTAAGTCTAATTGACAGTCATTTTTCAACAGAATGACTATTATTATCATGCCTGTATTTGTAAATACATGACTCACATTTTTTGACGTTTGTTGACCACAAAGTGTCACTGGCACTGCAGCCACGCACGCATGCACGCATGCACACACGCACGCACGCACGCACGCACGCACGCACGCACGCACGCACGCACGCACGCACGCACGCACGCACGCACGCACGCACGCACGAAGGCTACTGGCACAAGGCATTGTCCCAGTGGCTTTGTTGTTGTGCCTGGGAGCGGAGCGGAGCGGGGGGTGAGTTTACTGTGTGGCTGAATGTGCTCCTCATCCCTGTTGGCACTTCATAAACGGGCCGTGAAAGTGGTTATCCAGGGTAGCATAATACAGCTTATACTATACTCATTCCTCCCCTCCCTATAATCAACTCCAGAATAGCATCTGGGGTTCACAGTGTGACTTCAAATCAATATCACCATTATTTATAACCTTTTGCCTCCATTATGCTTACAGTGACATTTCAGCGCTGGAAGAAACTGCAGTCAACTGAATGTTATAATAATAATAATAATAAATAAATAGATCAGCTATACGTATGTTGTCCACGAGCAATATAAAACTGTTTTAGAAAGGGTCTTTTATACGGAACCGCAGTCCATTCCATCAGCAGGCATGTCATTATAGTTTCAATTACTTTAAAGCTTCCCAGAGCGGTGTTACTGACCCAGCCGCAGGTGAAGCCCTTAACCCATTTTGGACTGAGGACAATAAAAAAAAAGGCTTCTTAAATCCTAAAAAAATTCTGAAAAACCCATGTTTCTATACTGTATGTCAATGGTGCTCAACCTTTCTGATGTCAAGGACCCCCAGAATTATCTCTATATTGGGCCACGGACCCCCATCTCAAAATATGTAATTCCAGGGAACCCCCCCCCCAGAAGCCAATACTTTAGTTAAAAATGGAGAGACGTTCGCTCTGAAATATATATTCAAAGATTTGCGCCACATTTTCACGACTTTTCAAAAAATAGCAGACCTACAAGCTCATAGCGCGCCACTCGGTGGCGCGCTATGAGCTTGTAGATCTGCTATTTTTCAATAGCTATAAAGTAGAACAGAATGCTTAAAACACCAATAGGGAGTTCCCGCCCAAAGCGGGCTAAAGGTGTCTGTTATAAGACCCACGGGAGAGGCTTTTAAGTGGTTTTCCTTTGGTCCGCCTGCTAATAAAGTGAAAACACCACATTGGCACACAAACAGAGAGCATATCGTCGCTGTCGGCCATGCAGGTGGAAAACCTTGTATGTCCAACGACAGTGTCACGTTTTCAAAGAATGGGAACACATGTATAGTTATATCGTTTTATAGACACAAGCTCTTGTTTAATCGTGTTCACGCATCGCGACACGTTTTTTTGTGAGCTTGTGAGCCGGCTATTGTCGCTACTTAAGTAGCGACACTCTTGTACGACGAAGTAAGGGCATTCATTTTACGAAAAAACATAAAAAGGTAAATATTATATATATATATATATATATATATTATGGAGTTACAAGGTTTCTGCCCGGTGGCGGTGATGCGAGGTCTGGGCACGGTGCCATGGAGGTATCCACATAGCAGAGCTGTATTCAGCTGAAGGATATGGAGTGGAGGAGATCTGCTAGAGACCTGCATGGCCTGACTGACGCCTGGGGCTCCCATTCACTTAAAGGACAACTTTAGTTTCTTGGTTGAAAAAAAAACTAAAGTTGTCCGTTAAGTTGTATGAAATACTTGCCATTAATATAGTGTTTGCAACTGTATTAATTGATTGCCCCCCCGAGTCCCGTGGTGGGAGTTCTGCTCTGGTTTTGGTGAAATATGAAGTAGTTCCGGCCATCTTGCATTAAAAGTAAATTAATCCACAAAACTAGCGTCAATTGTATTGTTGACCTATTTCTACCATATAGTGCAACATTCATTCATTTTTTACCCCTCTATCACACGGAACAATGATTTTTTTGTGTCCATATCACTACGCCCAAAGAATAGTTCCATGTGATGGATGGGTCAAAGTTGAACGAAAGTTGGCTGGCCAGTCAGTCAGTCAGTCAGTCAGTCAGTCAGCCAGCCAGCCAGTCAGTCAGTCAGTCAGTCAGTCAGCCAGTCAGTCAGTCAGTCAGTCAGCCAGCCAGCCAGTCAGTCAGTCAGTCAGCCAGTCAGTCAGTCAGTCAGTCAGTCAGTCAGTCAGTCAGTCAGTCAGCCAGCCAGCCAGTCAGTCAGTCAGTCAGCCAGTCAGTCAGTCAGCCAGCCAGCCAGTCAGCCAGCCAGCCAGTCAGTCAGTCAGCCAGTCAGTCAGCCAGCCAGTCAGCCAGTCAGTCAGTCAGTCAGTCAGCCAGCCAACCAACCAGCCTTTGTCTTTTTTTTATTTTATACTTTGCTTGCAGGATGGATTAGTAGCTTAAACATGTAAGCCGCCATTCCCTGACAAAATGTGTTGATCTTTTCCATTTCCCCTGCTTCACTTATCTGAACGTACCCCCCCCTCCTCCTCCAGGGTCACGGCTGTTATCTGAACCGCTCTGCCTCTGCTCCGGTATTGGCATATAATTACATATTTTAGCAGCTTAAACATTTAACTGGCAAAATGTGTCGGCATTTCTTTACTTTTCTGTAATCTGAAGCGTTCATGAAGTGCATACGGGTTATCTCTGCGCGCCAACGTGTGTGTCTCAGGAGTTGACAACTAGACATGGAGCAATATTTGGTTTTACTGGAGCACATGGGCAGGTCTTAATATTGAAGGTACAATGAAATGTACCTAATCTATTATAATCGGTTTCGCATCATGTACAGTATGCTGTGTCATCATTATTTGGCATCTGCTAAAAGGAATCTGGTATCGTAGCTGCAGTAGGCCAATAGTTCATTGTGGACACAGAGACTGGAAACACACCAACGTTTCGGACAGCCCAATAGGCTGCCTTCTTCTTTGGGGGAAGTTTTATGAAAAACCTGTGTTTCTATGTCAGTGGTGGTCAACCTTTTAAAAAAATATATGCAATTGGCCGCCGACTCCCATCTGAACATTATGTTGTTTCAAATAATTTAGAAACGATTCCTGCCGAAGGTTCGAGTCCTAAAAGGGCTAGGGTACAGCCTTTGTGTGTGTGTGTGTGTGTGTGTGTGTGTGTGTGTGTGTGTGTGTGTGTGTGTGTGTGTGTGTGTGTGTGTGTGTGTGTGCGTGCGTGCATACAATGTCTGAAGTTCTGAACTTTATCAGATATGATCTCTCTCTCTCTCTCTCTCTCTCTCTCTCTCTCTCTCTCGCTCTCCCCATCCAATTTTGCGCGTGTGAACAATCATAATAAGATGAATTAATTTGATTCGCCTGCTACATCGTTCATGTCATTTTTGTGATGCGTTGTGGCAGTTTGGTGGAAGATGCTGTCAAATGGGGGGGGGAAACGGTTTGGTGGGAAATAAATCATTCATGTGTATTGAATCGATTACAATCTATCTAGGCTGGTGGTGATTGGCCATTGTCTGCTGTGTGAAATAGCTTGTGGTTGATTCATGTTTGCCCACTATAGGATACAGAGAGCAAATAAGTCAAGTTTTTGGCAGCAAATTTAGATTTTAGTTTTAGTCACAGTCTCTTGAATAGTTTTCATTTAGTTTCAGTCACATTTTAGTCACCTGGAATGTTTTAGTGTTAGTGTAGTTTTAGTCGACTAAATATAAGATTTTAGTCGACTAAATCTACAGTTGATGTAGTCGACTAAAATGTATTTTGTGGGCATTGATGCTATCGTAATGACTGTTTTTACAGTTGCTGAAAATAGCCGATCTACATGCTCACTGCGACGCGTTGTGAGCTTGTAGATCTGCTATTTTCAGCATGCAACAGAGTGTAAAATGACTTGGAGGATCTCTTGTCCACTAGTCCCTTCCTATAACATTTTAGTCTAGTTTGTATTTGTTGACGAAATTGGCAGTATATTTAGTCTTAGTTGTAGTCATCATAGCTTACTGTTCATTTAGCTTCCATGTAGTTTTTGTCAGTGAAAAAAGGTAATCGACGAACATGTTTCTTCTTAGTTGTAGTCGACGAAATCAACACTGATGAGGAGGACTATAACTTGTTGAAGTATGAATGAAGGAGAAGAACACATCTAGGCCTGTAGTTAACCCATTCTGAACGGGCACCCATTTTGGTGTCGGCATCATGTTATGCTTTAGCTATTGAAAAATAGCAGATCTACAAGCTCATATCGCGCCACCGAGTGGCGCGATATGAGCTTGTAGGTCTGCTATTTTTGAAAAATCGAAGAACGACTGACATTTTTAGAATCTGATCTCGGGTCAGAATGGGTTAATCAGACCAGTGTGTGTCCAGTGGAAACCTTGTATGAATCTGATCTCAGGTCAGAATGTGAAAACCCCCAAGCCAACCCCATCTAGCTGCATCCTAGCGGCCCAAGAGAAGTACAGTACACAGCCACAATTGTGTTTGTGAATGTAATTCTGTATAAACAACATAGACCCTTGAGGGTCCATTATTGCACACTGGGGGGGGGCCTTGTGTTTGAAGGCAGTAAAGTTAACGTTTATTGGCAGTGCAGTTTATGGCTCTCTGGGACGTTGAAACATATAGCAGCTGAATATAATATGACTCCAAATAAAGTGTAAGAGAGACATAACATTTGCTTGCCGTGCAGGGTTATGGCTGTCATTAGTCAAACTGGCACAATGTGGCACATTGTCGTAGGAATAATGCAGACAAACCGACACCATGCCGGAACGCCTCGCATGCACACCAAGATTCAAAACCTCACAATACAAGCCACAGTGCTGACGTGTGGGAGAATCTGTGCTTGCATATTATACTACTAGGCCTGGGCACTATAGATAAAAATGCATCGCAATGCGTTTGACCGCAGATACCTCACTAGACAAAGAAATACCGGCTTTGTCACGGACGTGGTGACGAGGTCGACGCGTTGTCATAATGTAACCTGGAAATCGACCTATCCACATGGCTTGCCAGGGCTTCTGGGGAAATTAGATGGATCATGGATCAAAGGTGCAAATACTTCAGCGTTATGCTCCAAAGGTAATTAAACAATATCGGCAGTGACCGTGGCCTGTTATATCATAGGCTATAACGCACAGAATGTGTTAAAATAGCCTGACACGTTGTGAGCTTGTAGATTGGTTATTTTAACAATTCAAAAATGTTTTTCAAAATACTAAAACAAGGCAAAGTCGTTTAGGGTTAAGGGCTTTATAGCCCCCCCCGAGTCTCATATGCAGCAGAGTGCCGCACTTTGCCACCCTCAAACTGGGGGCCTATACTTTATTACAACACTCAGGATTTAGCTGTGTTGGAAATCACAATTTCCCTGTTGAGCTTTCTAAGTACATCACGCTCACCCTGACATGACACGGATGAGTCAACATCAGAAGAGCGGAGCTGCAATTTATCCAGTTTAGGACTTTTTGTACTTTTTGACATTGCAGAAGACGTTATAGCGTCGCTGCAGCCTTGGCACCACCATCTGCCCCACGGCCACGCACGCACGATCAGGTCCATGGCGCTCCGCTCGCGGTGGGCATGCTAAATATGACCGCCCTGCCTGAGAGGGCTCGGACCCTGGGGGACACACTCAAAGGACAGACATGACAGGCGCACATACAGTACGTGCAGTACACACACACACACACACACACACACACACACACACACACAGGCCTATACTTTCTTTCCGTCTTTGTTTCCGCGTCTTTCACACGTGCGCCTCACACAAACACTGAACACGCGGCACACATGCACCAACGCAGCGCTGCAGCGAGACATGAGTGGCATGGCCGAGAGATAAGGCTCGCGGTATCATGCTCGTTCATCTGGGACGGCTGTACTCTCATCCGTCACTCAGGGACCTTTTCTCTCCTTCAGAGACACCACACCTCTGTCCCTCTCATCCGTCACTCAGGGACCTTTTCTGTCCGTCAGAGACACCACACCTCTGTCCCTCTCATCCGTCACTCAGGGACCTTTTCTGTCCGTCAGAGACACCACACCTCTGTCCCTCTCATCCGTCACTCAGGGACCTTTAATGTCCATCAGAGACACCACACCTCTGTCCCTCTCATCCGTCACTCAGGGACCTTTTCTGTCCGTCAGAGACACCACACCTCTGTCCCTCTCATCCGTCACTCAGGGACCTTTTCTGTCCATCAGAGACACCACACCTCTGTCCCTCTCATCCGTCACTCAGGGACCTTTTCTGTCCGTCAGAGACACCACACCTCTGTCCCTCTCATCCGTCACTCAGGGACCTTTTCTCTCCTTCAGAGACACCACACCTCTGTCCCTCTCATCCGTCACTCAGGGACCTTTTCTGTCCGTCAGAGACACCACACCTCTGTCCCTCTCATCCGTCACTCAGGGACCTTTTCTGTCCATCAGAGACACCACACCTCTGTCCCTCTCATCCGTCACTCAGGGACCTTTAATGTCCGTCACACACACACACACACTGTCTCTCTGCTTGTCCTCGCTCTGCCACATGATTTAGTTTAGACTAAAACTATAAGACGAAAACATTTTCGTGGACTACCTTTTTTCACTGACGTAAACTAAATGGAAACTACGTGAAAACTATAAGCTATGATGACTAAAACTGAGACTAAATATACTGACGATTTCGTCAACAAATAAAAACTAGACTAAAATGTTAGGAAGGGACTAGTGGACAAGAGATCCAGTATAAGTGACTTTGTTGCATGCTGGAAATAGCAGATCTACAAGCTCACAACAAGTGTAAAAACAGTGATCGGTTATCAACTGAGAAAACTGTCACGCCTTTCTTCGTCCTTTTTTTCAAACTTCACTACAGGAGCGGGGGTCTCAAAAACACAGAGGAATACAGGAGACTGTATAAAAAATGAAGGAAAACTCGATATTTTTTTTCCCTTTTATTTTATCATGCTCAATAAGTGCTGTGCTGAAACATTTGCTATAGGACTACTTTTAATCGCACTTTGAGCACAGAGCACTTAATTATTTTTTTAAACAATATATTTATTGCATTTCCTTTTTTTTTGACAAACGGACAATACAACAAAACAATACAGACAATACAATTACTTAATACAGAGCACTTCATGAGCATGATGAAATGAAAATAAAAAAGTTTTCTTGAGTCTCGGTCTGAAGGAGTTTTCCTTCATTTTTTTATACAGTGAGCGAGTCTATTTCGGTCCAGTTTTCCCCTGATATCAGTGATCTCCACACATGGGCAGCAGCCAGCGACACACAGATTGATAGATATACTCGAGAGGCCGCGGGCGTGTCGGGAATGATCGATGCGTGTCTGGACCCATTGTGTGTACCTGACTGTTATCTGATGTACTCTGGTGTTCTGTCCACCGTCAGCTCACACGCCCTTCACATTTATCTTTTTGCTGTCACTTTCTTTCCCTTCCTTCACCCTTGACCACAGCTCTTGTTTGCGACCGTATACAGGTTGCATTTAAAGGTTTTATGACATTCATTTTCATTTATTGTTCTTTTTCTTTTTTCTTTTAGGTTTTATGACCTCAATTACACCCAAAAAACCTGAACTTTGAACATTCAGTGGATTTTCTGTGGTCTGAAGTTTTCTTTGGGGTTTTTTGGGCTTTTGGGTTTTTTGGGCCTTTTGAGCTACAATGAAAACAGGCAACACAGTGAAACAGTGACATCTGCTGGCAAATCCCATTGACATATATGGGATTTGCAGTAAGTGATGTCACTTACTGCCGGCAAATCAGAGCACCTGTTTGAGCCAGAAAAACGATCTTCATCAGGGCATCTTTGTTCTATAGATGTCGGTCACCATATTGGGTGGTTTGGGACAATCAGCACCAGACCCAAACATATGTCATCGGTCATGAATCAGCACCAGACCCAAACATATGTCATCGGTCATGCTGTCATTTGAATACTGGTATACATATATGTGGGTATATCTGCTATTTAGGCCGTCTAGCCTGACCTGGTCATCTCAGTGAGCAGAGGACACAGAGGATGGTGACAACGCTTAACTGAGCTCAATGATGATGACGAGACAGCTCATCAATCATCTAATTACTTTGTATAGGCGTGTAAGTGATTTTTTTCCTTTTGCTCTTTAGTACACAAAAGCATGTCACTTTCACCCCCTTTAATGAAGAATGAGCTCACCCATGGAGGCTTACAAGAGCATACTAATAATAATAATAATAATAATAAGCTTCAATGAATTAATCTCCAACATGACAAGAAACTAATAGCAAGGAGTTATATGACAAGTCCGGGCAGTAGATAAGATGCATCAGATGCTTCTATAGCCAGAATATATTGTTTTTGTTATATAAAAGACACTTCAACAACGTTAGGAGTAATTTTTTGCCATTTTTTACAAATTGCAGCATTTAACTCCCATTTCATTTTATATGGTTATAATGTGGTTATATTCACATAGAAAACAGAAAAATAAATGATTATTATAACTAAAGCTAGCAAAATAAACTAGAATAAAAAAACAGTACAGTAGTGCATCCCGTGGATGCAGAGCTCGTTGTTTTATCGCGTCCCTTAACTATAAACTGCGTTTTGGGATGCAAAATGCACCCTATTTTAATCTCCGGGGTTTAAGCTGGGTGAAAGCACCTCCAGATAGCAGGAATGGTGCAAGAACAGGGAGAGGGGAGGGAGGGTGGCGGGCCGGGCCTTTCTAAGATTTCTTTCCTGACCGATAAGGAGTGACTCTGCACTTTCGGCGGGCCGGAATATAATAGGAAGGTCACTCCAACTTTGGGGCAGCGATGTAGCTAAGGGGAGGAGTAACGTCTGTGTCCTCGGGTTCCCTCACATGAACTCCAGCACAAGGTTGACTCGGACAGAACAACAAAAAACTAAAAGAATGCTTAGAGTGCTTACACAGACGCTTCCCCGCTTGCAACGGGTTATAGCTTGGTGTCGTTGCGTTTGAACTGTTCTTACTTTATGCCCCAAATGATCCCTCCAGAGTTTCCATTTTTCGACCGAGGCACTAATGCGGGACATCATTTTATTTATTTATTTTTATATGTTTTCTTTTTGCGGCCTTCGCCTTCTATGCAAGTGAGCACAAATTACATGTGAGAAAATTTATTCACAAGCCCACAAATGCCATTCAAATGCCATTCAACACACACTACAATTCGCGAACCTGGCAACTACTACTCCGTCTTTTAATTGGCTTCTAGCTCTCAGCCTGTGCTGCTCTGATCTCCGAGTCTCCCTGACAGTCCTGTCCACTGTCCGGACTCCGCAGGAGAAAAAAACAAGGAAGGAGAGGAAATTTCGCCTCACGATTTTGCTTATTCCTTCTAAATCTCTGTAAATAAAATATCACTCACTCAGCGAATCTCTTAGTTACATCAACATTGTTCTTTGACAGTAGTTGGTTTGTGCCAAACTATTACAATTACACCGTTCGAATTCGCCATTTCGCCTGCCAGCCATACTGCCGAGTACTTTTGATTGCGCACACACGCACACGCACGCCTGGAAGCCACGATCTCTCTCTCTCTCGCCACGCCACGCACGCACGCACACACACACACACACACACACACACACACACACACACACACACACAGGAATAGCCGTGCAGGCTATACACGGCGGCAGCGAGACAGGACGTTTCATTAAATAACTGTCTTTCTCCGCACGTGCACGTGCGCACACAACATTATTCAAGTGAAATGGGTAACGCCAATATTGGGCTAATATAGGCTACCAATATGTGGGTAGCCTACAGGGATTTACCCACGGAATGAATATATATATATATAATCATCTATACCAGGGCTGCCCA
>NC_139707.1:8684300-8689300 GCF_964188405.1 Protomyctophum parallelum
TGTGCACACCGCAATAAACAACAGAAACAATGGTTGCTATTGATCAAAAAGTTGGTTAATAAGTTCTATAATAACACAATCAACGACATCACAAACCAAGGAGATGTTGTGAACATAAGGCAAAGGCGTCAATAATTATAATTAAAAATATATATACAAGACTCATCTGCCGAAGAGCAGAGCTAATGGATCTGTGCTGCGATCGATCACTTGGAACAATCAAGTTGTGGTAATGATGCGTTTATATGCACTCTAACTTTGTTCACTTAATTCAATCAATAGTTGAATGTGGCTCCAAGGACGGGCTGTATTAACTGTTCAGTATTTTTAGACAATGTGTTGCTTGACTTTAAAGTTTTCACTTCCTGAGCTGAGCCTGAGCCCGACAGGATCCAAAAAAAGCTTGTCAGATGCGGCCTGGTTCAGGGCAGCATTTTTTGATAATTCATCGGGTAGGTCATCTTGATGCTATATATAGCAACTGACCTAGATATACTGTATAGCTGCTATTCAGACACAACAGATACAACAGACTGAATTAATTATAACAAAAATATCGGTTGGCCTATCAACGGGCTATCAACCAAATTGTTATTTTAAACATTGGCCCAGAACTTCCATGTCGGTACATCACAGCAATGTTTTTCTTGATTGTTTTAAGTAGTATTTTTGTAACTTTGGGTCCCAGGCGTCCCTTCCTAGAAATGTGGTGAAGTCAAAAGTGCAATGTTTGTCTTTGAAATATAGTAGGGCTGTCAAAGTTAACGCACTATTAACTAGTTAACTCACAATCCTTTTAACGGCACTAATTATTTTAATGCGCGATTAACGCACTGTGAAATTTGACAGAATGGTTGAGAGACGCATGCATGTGAATGCAGGCAGTCAGTGAGCCCCGCCTCTCTCCCCCTCTCTCTCTCTCCCAGTGAGTCTACACAATTAGAAAACTTTGAAAACATGTTATTTTGATCAACATGGCCTGTTATCTCTCGTAATGGTACCATTGGCCAACATCAATACAGTTCTTTAGTTTGGGTCTGGAAGGCTAAATGTCATCAAATGGTGGTCCGTGGCTCAAATGCAGAATAAATAATGGGCCTTGATATGAAAAATCTTGAAAACCACTGACTTAAGGTATATTTAGAACGTATACAAAATATGCGATTAATTTGCGATTAATCACAGTTAACTATGGACAATCATGCGATTAATCGGATTAAATATTTTAATCGATTGACAGCCCTAAAATATAGTAAAATATATAAAAAAGTAAAGTACAGAGGATTTCCTTAACACTTTCATCACCATCTAGTGTTCATGTTCTGGGGTTCCCTGGCTCTACAGTACATGGCCAGGCTAATATCGTTGCCCTGGGCCATGTTCTGTTCCTCTGGCACATTCGTCTGCCCTGCAGGCACCAAGCATTTCCTTATGGGGGTCCTTATGGGGGTCCTTATGGGGGTCCTTATGGGGGTCCTTATGGGGCATGTTCTGTTCCTCTGGCACATTCGTCTACCCTGCAGGCACCAAGCATTTCCTTATGGGGGTCCGCCATCAATTAGGCTACAATTCATCCATTTGAGGGTCCTTGACATGAAAGCGTTTGAGAGAACCACTGGTGTAAATAGCCTAACATTCAACGTTAAACGAAATATCCCCCCTCTCTCTCTCTCTCTCTCTCCTGTGTGCGTGTGTGCGTTGCGTGCGGTGCAGCCGGTTCTACTCGGCCCACTCGGCCTACTGCCAGAGTAAGCTGGCGCTGCGGTTCTTCGCCGCCCACCTGCAGGTGCGTCTGGAGGCCGACGGCGCGGCGGTGAGCTCGTGCGCGGTGGACCCGGGCATGGTGGACACCGCCCTCTACCGCCACCTCTGGCCGCCGCTCCGCGTGGCGCAGAGCGCCGTGGCACGGCTGCTGTTCAGGGTAAGGACATGTGACTGATGCCCGTCATGCCTTTGAAGTGGGGTTGTTTTTGTCGACTAAAACGAAAGAGAAAAATGTTCGACGTCGACTAACCTTTTTTCACTGACGAAAACTAAATGGAAACTACATGAAAACTAAGCTATGATGACTAAAACTAAATATATTGACAATTTCGTCAACAAATAGAAACTATACTAAAATGTTAGGAAGGGACTAGTGGACAAGAGATCCAGTATAAGTCATTTTACACTTGCTTTCATGCTGAAAAACGCGTCGCAGCGCGACGTATATGTATATATCTGCGGTTTTCAGCAATCATTACGACGGCATCAAGGCCCGCCAAAATACATTTTAGTCGACTAAAATCTTATATTTAGCCGACTAAAATCTTATGATATTTAGTCGACTAAAACTAGACTTAACACTAAGACATTCCAGGTGACTAAAATGTGACTAAAACTAAGTGAAAACTATTCAAGAGACTATGACTAAAAACTAAAATAGGAATTTGCTGCCAAAAACAACACTGCTTTGCAGAACTCCGTGGCAGCGGCGTGCGTCTTTGCTCATAAGAGCACATCGACGCGCGCCAGCCATGGAGGAGCGGCGCGGGGATCGAACCGGGAACGTTCCGTTTGAAGACACCGGCCCCGCTCTGTACCTCCTGAGCCACTGCCTCCACCACCGTGGTTTATACACAGACTTTGTCCCCCGTAACTCATGGAATCTGTTTTCTCCACACCTGTCAGAATGACACGCCATCTGGCCTCATTATGAGAGACTTAAGTAGGTTTTGCAGCCTAATTCGTTAATGACCTCAACGTGACAAGGATTCTCGGTACCACCACCAGACATGTCATCATTCTCTGCAGCAAGGTTATTGGAGTCTTGTGTTTGTCATAGTTTGGTTTAGTTTAGTTTATTTTCTAAATTCTAAACAATGATAAGAAGTGAGAAAATACATTTAAATAGAAAGGAAAAGAAAATTCTAAATCAAAACATGATTGGCGGTGTGAGCCTTGGATTGAAATGATGAGAAATCTTGTCATTGGTAAATGGTGCATTTATATAGTGCTTTTATCGAAAGCGATTTACATATAGATTGTGCATTGCATTCACTCATTCGCACACAGGCGCACACACACACACACACACACACACACACACACACACACACACACTGAACATTTTTAACTCAAATCCTTGCTTCTGGGGGGTAGGGTCCCTGGAACAATTTTCAGATGGGGGTCCGGTCCGCGGCCAATTACATATATTTCTGGGGGTCCATGACAAATGTGAGAACGACTGACATAGAAACATGGGTTTTTCAGACGAAAACACTCAGGATTTAGAAGACATTTCTAGAATCGTCCTCAGAGTTAAGCCATTTTGGGGCGGGAACCCCTTTTGGTGTTCTAAGCCTTATGTTATACTTTAGCTATTGAAAAATTGCAGATCTACAAGCTCATATGAGCTTGTAGATCTGCTATTTTTGAAAAGTCGTGAAAATGTGGCGCAAATCTTTGAATATATATTTCAGAGCGAACATTTTTAACTAAAATATTGGCTTCTGGGGGGTCCCTGGAAGTACATATTTTCAGATGGGGTTCCGTGGCCCAATAGAGATAATTCTGGGGGTCCTTGACATGAAAAAGGTTGAGCACGACTGACATATAGAAACATGGGTTTTTCAGAAAACTATTAGGATTCAGAAGCCTTTTTGTTTAATCGACCTCAGTCCAAAATGGGTTAATTACCTTGCACCAAAACATCATCATCAATATGTTTTGATTTGGCCCTGGGGCCATCCTCAGAACATTCTCTGATACCGTGATAACCGCGAGGAAGAAATTGGACATTAGATCCCCAGACTCAACAGATCGATAAAAGTCCTCACGATATCGATTAGCCACAGAGAGTCACAGACCTCCCAGTTGACAGCTTGCTCAGCAACAGTGGCTCACCTTGTATTGGTCACAATTTCTATTCCACACCAGTGTTGATTTCGTCGACTAAAACTAAGACGTTTTTTTTTTTCACTGACGAAAACTACATGGAAACTAAATGAAAACTAAGCTAGGGTGACTAAAACTAAGACTAAATATACTGACAATTTCGTCAACACATAAAAACTGGACTAAAATGTTAGGAAGGGACTAGTGGACAAGAGATCCAGTATACCTCATTCATTTTTACACTTGGTTGCATGCTGAAAATAGCCGATCTACAAGCTCACGTTGTGAGCTCAGTGAAAAAAGGTTTAGTCAACGAACATTTTTCAGTGAAACAGTGTTTCGACTGCCCCCCTCCCCCTCATACAACAAAAATGTTGTGTCAAACCATGTGACGAGCGAGCTTGCATTAGTAAACAAGTCTCATGCATCTGCAGCTATACATCAATCTGTTGTGAAGGTGTGAGTCAGGCCTATAAGTCTAAGTCACACCAACACCCCCCACTGATGGAAATGTTTGTTCACTGATGTGATTCACAGTGCAGCCTGTGATGTGATTCACAGTGCAGCCTGTGATGTGATTCACAGTGCAGCCTGGGCAACCTAATGTGCTGTCATTGTCTGTCTGGGGGACTTTCATGTTTTAGTGCTGCAAAAGCAATCGCCCTTCAGGGACAAAATAAAGTGGAAGTTTTGCCGCATGGTTGTTTGTTGTGAGAGAAAGATCAGAGTGCAGTCATTGGACGATACCCTCCAAATCCTCCTGCTGTGTGGCATGGACACCCGTCCCCTGTGGCGCACCCCTCCCCCCCCCCCCCCCCCCCCGCTATGCCACGCTCTGCCCAATCACAGCGCAGAATGAATGGCAACACCTTCCATATAGAGCACCGAAGTCTGACGTCACTTTCAGTAGAGGGCGTCAGTCCCCAGGTTCATGCATTTTTTTAGATGCATTGAAATCGCCATAGGAGGATTTTTAGATTGCTTCATATAAGAACTGTGTTTGAAAAATGAACATGTCATCCCGGCCGCTTCACTCATATGGATATGAAGAATCAACTGACAGAGAAAACGCTAATGTTACTGCTGCTGAATTAGTTAGATTTTCGCTAGAAGCAGACTGTATC
>NC_139707.1:8691800-8709300 GCF_964188405.1 Protomyctophum parallelum
GAAAGGTGAGGAAAAACATATTTTTCCCAGTCATGCCCATTAAGGGCTATGAGGGACATAAGCAGACTTCTTTTTAGTTTCTCACTGTGAGCATGCATATATATACTTATGTATGCACATTGCACACGCGCACACACGCACGCACATGCACACGCACACACACACACACACACTCACACACAAAGACTCATGCACTATGACATTGATCTTCCAGATTCGGAGGCAGTTTTCCTGTCAGTGGGAGGAGGAGGAGAACGTGAGTCCTCTCCTCTGTGATGTCATCAAGGCGGAGCGACAACGATATCTCCCAGGATGCCTCACATTCATGGCGGCGACCGACCTTCGCCAGATCCTGATAGGAGTGTTTTGTTCCAAAGCGCGTTTCATTGTTCTCTCAGACGAGAGCTATATCGATTCATCCGTTTTAATGTAATGAGCTGTCAAATTAAACTCCACCGCCTCCATTCAAGGTGTTTGGGATAAAGGAGTTAAGAACTGTGCTGAGCCGCTTTCGCTGTGTGTGCCAACTTCCACAAAGGACTTCCTCTCTGGCAGAAAGGGCAGGGACTCCATCACACGACCCACGTGAGACAGAAAACAAACACAATCTCCTAAATATAGACCAAAATGATGTCAGACGCATCCGGCTCCGTTTCACTGTGCGTGTGCGTGCGTGCGTGCGTGCGTGCGTGCGTGCGTGCGTGTGAACTCTTCGCCAGGCCGGATTCCTGTCTGTTATTAATATAATGTTCCTTTCCCGCCATGAACGGTCTCTATAAAGGATCAGAATCAAAAGGGAAATCATCAGCTGATATTTTCTCCTCTCTCTCTGTTCGATGCGCTGGATCATGTGTGTTCTTTCTCCCCTTCCCGTTTACGATATCTATAAATCTGTGTGGGCGGGGGGTGCATTTGTGTGTGTGTGTGTGCGTGTGCGTGCGCGTGTGACTGTGTTTTATACGCGACTTGCGTCAGTTCGTGTCGCTCGATTCATTGTGCAGGTTTTAGTTCATTGTGGTCGATGCAGTAGCACAACTTTATATTACTGATTACTGCAGCTCCACGTTACGGAGGAGGAGGAGGAGGAGGGGGAGGAGGAGGAGGAGGAGGAGGAGGAGGAGGGTGAGGTGGTGGTGGAGGATGAGGGGGAGGAGGAAGAGGAGGAGGATGAGGAGGAAGAGGAGGTGGTGGTGGAGGAGGGTGAGGGGGAGGAGGAGGAGGAGGAGGTGGGGGAGGATGATGATGAGGAAGAAGAGGAGGTGGGGAGGAGGAGGAGGAGGAAGAAGAGGAGGAGGTGGGGAGGAGAAGGAGGAAGAGGAGGAGGTGGGGAGGAGGAGGAGGAGGAGGAGGAAGAGGAGGAGGTGGGTAGGAGGAGGAGGAGGAGGAGGAGAAGGAGGAAGAGGAGGAGGTGGGGAGGAGGAGGAGGAGGAGGAAGAAGAGGAGGAGGTGGGGAGAAGGAGGAAGAGGAGGAGGAGGAGGTGGAGGAGGAGGAGGAGGAGGAGGAGGAAGAAGAGGAGGTGGTGGGGAGGAGGAAGAAGAGGAGGAGGTGGGGAGGAGGAGGAGGTGGGGGAGGATGAGGATGATGATGAGGAAGAAGAGGAGGAGGAGGAGGAGGAGCAGCAGCAGCACATGTGCAGAGGAAAGGCAGTCGGAGGTGAGAGCCGTGTTGTGATTGGGTGCTCAATCTTCCTGCTTCCTCATTTGGCCCCCGCCCACTCCCAGTGCATTGTGGGACGTACTCCCAGCGGTAAGAATCAAACTCCCATCTGTAAGAATTAAGACATATTGACACATGTGTGTGGCTTGGCATGCGCACACACACACAGACACACGTGGGCACACACACACACACACACACACACACAGAAATACAAACAGCAGTTACCACATCCAGGCATAAGCTTATATCCAAACAAGCACATTGAAAGCAAACACTGCAAGCCTATGGCTCACGCGGTAATGTTTTACACACAAGCACCCAGTCTCTCTCTCACACACACACACACACACACACACACACCCTCTCCACCAGTGGGCCATCTCCACAGAACGACTCCACTTATTGGTCCATTGTTCACGACCAAAATGACCTATTTCTCCCCCCCATCAAGGCAAAATGAAATAGTAGTTTTCCTATTGATGATTCCTAGGATGTCTGGAGACGTCTTGGGCACAAATTGTGTTAATAACAGCTTAAGTGCTCGAGACATCTCCACACGTCTTCGTATACACCGTAGAGTGCCCAGGACGTCTTAGGGTCTTTTTTTTAATGCTGTAAAACCGGATCGCTAAGATTCAGGGCCATTGCTACATATATAGGCAACGCCTTGTGCAGCGCCCAGCGTCATGCTTCGCACAACGTTGCGGAGCCGTTCACTTCTGTGTTTTACGGCCCGACAAAACGGTCTATTAACTGTCAGAATGGGCATGTTCTGTCCTCGTTCCTTACTTAATGTCCCCAGAGCGCTGAGCAGGGTCTACGATATGTTGAAGGTGAGCGGGAACAGAAATAACGAATGAGCTTAAATAACCGTCCTGTGGTGCTGAGTGTCTTAATGTGAATCCTTTGTATATCTGAACGTCATCGGGACAGTGTGTCTGTCCACTAGCTGGAGTGGACATTATAGCACTGGTCAATATGGGACTGCATTTATATTAAATGTCTGAGTCCTGTAGCTCCTACTGATTCTAAATGTCTTACTGTACATGTATAAATGAAGAGAGATGATAATATAAGTTAAATATGAAATATAAGAGATGTATGTTTTTATGCTCTGTGATGTGAAGCACTTTGGTTCGACCTCGGTCGTTGGAAATGTGCTATACAAATAAATAAAGTTTGAAGAGATGTGCTGAGATATATGTGGGACGCCAGATGCACCGAGTGATGAGCCGAGATGCGAGTTACGAATAGCTTTATTCTTAAACAACAAACGATACACTGAAAACCAAGCGCTACCATCTCCACCAAAATGCATAAGCTTTTAAAGTATTTTATTTTATTGGTTCCTTTGGTGTGACCTTCCACTTGGCTCCCAGAATATTGTTACCTATATTTATAACTACTGTAAATACTCGGTCCGTCTGGCCCCCACCCACCCCACCCCACGCAGAGAATTATTCCTGAAAACATGCGAAAAATGTACCTTTTATTTTTATTTATTGCTTTTTGCCCCGTGCCTAAAGAGAATCCTCCCTCATGCTTTGTGGAAACTGTGAACTTTTCTTTCCCAGATAGTAGGAAACGAAACTCGTAGAAACTGTGAAAATACTGTCTTGTCCCGTGCATTGCTGTCAATGTGTCTCTCTTTGGAGTGATGGGTGTGAAAGTATGGGATTGTGTGTGTGTGTGTGTGTGTGTGTGTGTGTGTGTGTGTGTGTGTGTGTGTGTGTGTGTGTGTGTGTGTGAGCGTGCGTGCGTATGCGTACGTGCGTGCCCTGGATAAGGACTGCAGCGTTCATGTCCAAGTTTCGTGTGTTTGTCAGAGGTCGTGATATTCCAGCAAGCAACAGCAGCCACCACCTTTTCTATTGTCCAAATGCCTCTCAATAAACATATCATAGTGCCATATTGCCTGCCTCCCATTCTTTATTGTGTGTGTGTGTGTGTGTGTGTCCTTGTTTTTCTGTACCTTTTTAAAAGGATAAAAACACCCACAGAGGGACAGAAAGGGTATTTTAGGTTTTTTTTCAATCACAGTGTCACTTCCTATAGATAACCCATTCCGGACTGAGACCAGATTCTACACAACGTCTTCTAAATCCTGACAGTTTTTCCCGAAGAACATAATTATGTTTCTATACTGTACGTGTCAAGTGGCTCTCAGACTCAGTTTCATGTCAAGAAATGGAACCCCAAAAATGTATATGTAATAAATTGGTCTTCACCGAACCCCATCTGGAAATAATATGTTGTTCCAGGCACCCTGTTCCATGCAGTGACCCTAAAAATGTTCGCTCTGAAGGAATATATATTCAAAGATTTGCACCACATTTTCACAATTTCTCAAAAATATGATATATGATATAGTACTTTATTGTCAGTTCACACTGAAATTTGTCTTGCGACACAGCAGCCAAGTATGCAGAAACACATATACAAAACACAAATAACAAGACAATTTACATACATAGAGACATGAGCAATATCCACCGCTTAGATTATCCTGTGGCAACTACATCTCCTGATTAAGCCTCAAGGTTGACTGGTAGACAAAGGACCTCTTTAGTCTGACCTTATTGTATGCTGGTACACCATATCTCCTTCCTGAAGGTAGCAACCTATATTCTCCATACAACACATGCTTAGTATTAGAGGTGATATTCCTTGCTAACCTTAGGATGCTGTTATCATATGTGGATGTATAAAGTTTCTGAAGTTGTTGTCCAACAATCTTTGAACAAATGTTCAGTTGTTGCAGCAGTTGTGACTTTAGGGCTGCAGACAAGGTGGTACTACAGTACTGAAGAACACTCATAATAAATAAAATAGCAGATCTACAAGCTCGTATGAGCTTGTAGATCTGCTATAACACCTAAAGTATAACATAATGCTTTAAAACGCCAAAAGGGGTTCCCGTCCGGGAAACGGATTAAATAAAGGTGGTTTGACAACAAAGTTCTATTTTGGTCTTGGTATCAGAAGTCACTGGTGCAAACTAACTGGGGACAAATTGAAGCCTTGTCTTCACAGGGTGCTGCAGCATGCAGGCAAATCAAACGTGACGTTTGGATGTCAACATGGAACGTCAATGTCATGAAATCTAGACCTGAGGACGAATCTACAAAATGTCTTCTATAAATCCTGACAGTTTTCTGAAAAACCTCTTGTTTCGTCAGTCCATGTGACTGTCAAACATTTTCATGTCAAGGACCCCCAGAATTATATGTAATTGGCCACCGACCTCCATCTGAATACATGTTGTTCCAGGGACCCACCCCCCCCCCCCCCACACACACACACACACACAGAAGCAAAGGTCTGAGTTAAAACATTCACTGTGAAAGAATATTATATTCAAAGATTTGTGCCACATTTTTACGATAAAAATAAATAAATAGCAGATCTGCAAGCTCATAGCACGGCACTCACTCGGGCTCTCATGTAGTGCTTCATTGGCACAATAAATTCACCCCCCCGCCCCCCGCCCCCACCCATCTCTTTCCCAAAGGGGACTTGCAGTTAATTAGCAGTTCCTCTCTCTCTCTCTCTCTCTAGGCACAAACAATGCGTCCTAATGACCAAAACATAAACGACTGCACCGTTAAGCCGGTTGCATCCATGCAGGCACTATAGCTGCCTCTCGTGGGGAAGCCATGCTCGTTGTTAGGATTAACCCATTTAGACACAACCATTCTACAAATGTCTGTCAGTTTTCTGAAAAAACCATGTTTCTATGTCAGTGGTTCTCAAACTTTTCCAGAAAAAACCCATGTTTCTATGTCAGTGGTTCTCAAACTTTTCATGTCAAGGACCCCCAAACATATATGTAATTGGCCGCAGACCCCCATCTGAAAATATGTAGTCTCACATTCAAAGATTTGCACATTTTCACGATTTTTCAAAAATAGCTGACCTACAAGCTCGTAGCACGGCTGTACGTAGGTCAGCTATTTTTGAAAAAGCTTGTAGATCTGCTATTTTTCAATAGCTAAAGAATAACATAATGCTTAAAAACCAAAGGGGTTCCCGCCCAGAATGGGTTAATGAATTGAATTTTTGCCTATTCCCTCCATAATAAGTTTGTTTTTAACCTGTGGGCTACGAATACATTATTATTATTATTTCATTCCAAGGATGGAAAATGTATAGAAACAGTACATGTGGTTGATTTTTCTGTACGGGGTATTCAAGCCGGTCAATGAGGTATCATCACCTAGTTCTAGTTCCCTTGAAATAACTAAACTAAACTATTTCTTCCACCAATGATAAAAAATGATGTCAACAAGAAGGTATAATGGGACAAGATGCTCCTTTTCCTTGTGTCTGAGGTGGAGACACGGTGGCTGTGCGCCGCGGCCGGCCCGCGTGGCTGGAACACATGTAGGATTAGGACAGCCATTAACCCATTCTGACCCGAGATCAGATTCATACCAGGTTTCCACTGGACAACACACTGGTCTGATGAACCCATTCTGACCTGAGATCAGATTCTAAAAATGTCAGTCGTTCTTCGATTTTTCAAAAATAGCAGACCTACAAGCTCGTATCGCGCCACTCGGTGGCGCGATATGAGCTTGTAGATCTGCTATTTTTCAATAGCTAAAGCGTAACATGATGCTGACACCAAAATGGGTGCCCGTTCAGAATGGGTTAATCTGGGTCTAGTGGTGCTGGCTGATGGGACAGGTCTGACAGCCTGAGGCTAAGTGATACATGGACCTTCTCAAAGACCCTCCAGGTGACAGAGAGAGATGGATGGATCAAAGGAGCACCATAAACCATGCCCTGTCTGTCCGCGACAGGGTGACCAGATGTGACTGTCCCTCTTGGCGTGGGACAGTCCCTTATTATTTCCAAGGCATTTCCAGGCATCCCACAAATTGAGACCCTGTCCCACATTGTTGTGACTGCATGGCAGGCATCAGTGTTCAAATTAGTTCGTCCCCTAGTTGGGTTTCAATTGTAAATCTCCCTCTTGTCCTGTAAAATATGTTTTGAGCATGTTTTAAAATAACATGAGAAATATTCCCTAGGCTACAGTATCAAGTCGGCCATGCACGCATGACCAGAATTAGCATTAAAAAGTAAAAAGTAGTGACAGGCCAGAGGGGTATAATAACAAAATACTAGGCAGTATTAGGCCTATGGTTGAATATGACATCAAGGCATTTAAGCAACTTAAGTAATACGTTGCTATTAAATCCCATCCTGTCCCACTTGTCCCACACAAGCGAAACGTTTGTCCCTCAAATGAACAATTTGGATATGGTCAACCTATAGTCCGAAAAGGGGCTATGTCTCTGAGTGTTGGCACAATTGGTGTGCGCGCGCGCGTGCGTGTGTGTTAACCTGTCAGAGCCAGATTTCCACGTGAAAACGCGACAAGTGATTAATTAGGCTCTTCTGACTACGACGTGATTTCGCGGCGTTCTCGTTTTTTACTAATATGTTTAGATTTAATTCAGTCCACAGCTCTGTATAGAGTATTGAGCATAAATTTCAACTACAATACCCATAAATCCCGTGTCATGATGTGACACACGTGCATCCGTTGCTATAAAAGCCGATGATATATGATGATGTACGATGATAAGAGCGCCCCTCACTGAATGGTGAATAGCCCTGTGTTTGATTTGAAACACTCATGAATCTATCTTGGCAGGGTAGCATTCTATATAATTGCCACGATAAGTCAGGCTTGTCTCTGTCATGGTCTGCTCCTCTGCCCTTGGACTTTAATCTCTTTATTCGTTTTTTGACTTTTACTTTGTTTTATGCTACTGCTGCTTGTGTTGTATGCTGTGTGTATACTTATGTGAATGATTTAAGCTGTTGTAACTATATCGCTACTGACTTTGATTGATTGACAAAAGGGGCCTGTATACAAGCTCAACCTCACAATGCAATATTTTGTTTTCAACAATGTCAGTCGTTCTTCGTTTTTTTTCAAAAATAGCAGACCTACAAGCTCGTATCGTGCCACTCGGTGGCGCGATATGAGCTTGTAGATCTGCTATTTTTAAATAGCTAAAGCATAACATGATGCTGACACCAAAACGGGTGCCCGTTCAGAATGGGTTAAGCTGTTGTAACTATATCGCTACTGACTTTGATTGATTGACAAAAGGGGCCTGTATACAAGCTCAACCTCACAATGCAATATTTTGTTTTCAACAGTGTTGCTGCATGTGCACAAACATCTGTAGCATAATTTACTATTATTATTTTGTGTATTTGTTAATACACAAAACCCCTAACCACCTGCGTATAGGGTCGATTGGGCCACGCGGGCCACCCGTCAGTTTATAGAGCTGGCCCAGTCTAACAAGAAAAACAACAAAAGATAGCCTATACTTTGGCAGCCCTTGTGCATGCAAATTTCTGTTTAGTAGCAAACCACAGCATTGCAAGCCGCCTTTGTTTTAACCCGGTCGATGGATGCCAAACTTTGCACACACACTCCAACTGTCAATTTGGGACTCGGAGCCAATGACTAGTTCAAGTATACAACAATTGGCTGGCTGCTGCAGTGCTGCATGTGTTGTACGGGTGGAATGGAATGTGGGGTGTGGGGGGAGTATGCTTCTGCTGCACCCAGGTGTTCAATTTGGCTTGTTGTCCACAACACACGCTGTGCAAACAGAGACATTAAGCCATGGGAAATTAAAGGCTCTACTGTAAGTCAACAAAGCAACCATATGCGCTCCCTTCCTCTCTGCCATGCAGTGTTGTTTTTTACAGCAATTTTTGATTTTAGATTTAGGCTTCACTCACACCTTTCGATCTAGCATACAACATTGATGCATGCTAGATGTATGAGACTTGTTTACTGATGCAAGCTCCCAATGCATTTCCAATGGAAGTCACATGGTTTGACACAACATTTTTGTTCTACGGCTTTCAGCTGTGTTTCGACTGCCCCGGCCCCTCCCCCTCACACAACAAAAATGTTGTGTCAAACCATGTGACTGACTGAGTGACTCCCATTGGAAATGCATTGCGAGCTTGCATCAGTAAACAAGTCTCATACATCTAGCATGCATCAATGTTGTATACTAGATCGAAAGGTGTGAGTGAAGCCTAAATCTAAAATAAAAAATTGCTGTAAAAAAACAACAACACTGCATGGCAGAGAGGAAGGGAGCGCATATGGTTGCTTTGTTGACGTACAGTAGAGCCTTTAATTTCCCATGGCTTAATGTCTCTGTTTGCACAGCGTGTGTTGTTGTGGACAACAAGCCAAATTGAACACCTGGGTGCAGCAGAAGCATACTCCCCCCACACCCCACATTCCATTCCACCCCTGCATCAGCTATACATCAATCTGTTGTGAAGGTGTGAGTCAGGCCTTAGTCATAGGCCCGATTTTGTAGGCCTCAAGATCAGGTAGATTATAGTTATAGTCACCAATGTGACTTGTGAGTTTTTAAATGTGCAAATATATATATATATATATATATATATATATATATATATATATATATATATATATATATATATATTAGGGCTGTCAAAGTTAACGCACTATTAACTAGTTAACTCACAATCCTTTAAAACTTAGAAAACATGTTATTTTGATCAACATGGCCTGTTATCTCTCGTAATGGTACCATTGGCCAACATCAATACAGTTCTTTAGTTTGGGTCTGGAAGGCTAAATGTCATCAAATGGTGGTCCGTGGCTCAAATGCAGAATAAATAATGGACCTTGATATGAAAAATCTTGAAAACCACTGATTTAAGGTATATTTAGAACGGATAAAAAATATGCGATTAATTTGCGATTAATCACAGTTAACTATGGACAATCATGCGATTAATCAGATTAAATATTTTAATCGATTGACAGCCCTAATATATATATATATATATATATTTACATAATAGGTAGTTAAACAACTACCGACTAGTCGACTAGTAAACTAACTAGTCGACTAGTAAAATAGGCAACTAGTAAAAATGACTACAAATGTATTTATTGCACACTGGACGAGTTTTTCCCGTCGGTTTTTCCGAAAAACGCGTCCCAGTGTGCAGGGACCTTTACAAGCCTTTTTACAAGTTCAAAGTGACCCCCATGATGCATGCAGTGAATTCTCCCACACTGTCCCTCATATCAAACGGAGCTGCTGAGGTCCTTGACATGAATGGCGAATCACTGGCCCAGACAGGGAGCCAACATGACAGGATGGCCTGCTGCTGCAGCAGTTCAGCGCCGTGAGTCAGGCTGACCTGGATTCTGATCACATCAAAATGCCTTAATTAAAAAGCAGCGTTTGTTTTGCTTATTAAACCCATTTAGACCTGAGGACTATTCTACCAAATGACTTCAAAATCCTTAGTTTTCTGAAAAAAAAAAAAAAAAAAAAGCTATTTTTCAACAGCTAAAGGATAACATAATGCTTTAAAAAAACAAACACCAAAATGGGTTTCCGTGCAGAATGGGTTAACCAATTCTTTTTTACAGCCACTCCAAAATTAGAGTGCAACCATGCGTGGCAAATAATTTAAAAAAAAAATGTACTTTTTTTAACAGCAGCAGTCATTTATATTCCCCTGTAATTGTGTTTATATGTGCCCATTGATGCGACAACTTACTCATTCATTGCTCATATTACCAACGTATACGTTGAACTAGAAATGTTGCATATAAAACCAATTATTCATGGGAAGAAGAATTGGAATTGCTGTGTTTTCCCTCAGAACTCCAGAACGGGAGGGGGGGGGGGGGGATTACGCATCGCAAATGTCAGGCCGCGGTTATACCATATGGCCCACTACACGCATGAGGGACCCGGAGAGCCCCGTGCACGGCGTGCAGGGTGTTTATGCGCTCTGTGGTTTGAGAAGGTGAAGTGTAATAAGGTACACCCGGTACACGGTGTATCCGCTCGGCACACGAGTATTGTCTTATTTAACCCATTTTGGGCGGGAATTAACCCCTCTTGGTGTTTTAAACATGTTATAATTTAGCTATTGGAAAAATAGCAGATCTACAAGCTCATAGCGCGCAAATGTTAGGATTTATAGAAGCCGTTTTTTTAATCGACCTCAGTCCAACATGGGTTAATGAAGCAACGTTTGGGTCCTTCCGGGACCTTCCTCCGGCGTAACACATGCCTGAGGAAGGTCACCACACATCTCACATCTCCTACAGAAGGTCACCACACATCTCACATCTCCTACAGAAGGTCACCACACATCTCACATCTCCTACAGAAGGTGAGGAAGGTCACCACACATCTCACATCTCCTACAGAAGGTCACCACACATCTCACATCTCCTACAGAAGGTCACCACACATCTCACATCTCCTACAGAAACACATGCCTGAGGAAGATCGCCACACATCTCACATCTCCTACAGAACACATGCCTGAGGAAGGTCGCCACACATCTCACATCTCCTACAGAAGGTCACCACACATCTCACATCTCCTACAGAAGGTGAAGGTCACCACACATCTCACATCTCCTACAGAAGGTCACCACACATCTCACATCTCCTACAGAAGGTCACCACACATCTCACATCTCCTACAGAAGGTCACCACACATCTCACATCTCCTACAGAAGGTCACCACACATCTCACATCTCCTACAGAAGGTGGAGAAGGTCACCACACATCTCACATCTCCTACAGAAGGTCACCACACATCTCACATCTCCTACAGAAGGTCACCACACATCTCACATCTCCTACAGAAGGTCACCACACATCTCACATCTCCTACAGAAGGTGAAGGTCACCACACATCTCACATCTCCTACAGAAGGTGAAGGTCACCACACATCTCACATCTCCTACAGAAGACCTTCCTCAGGCGTAACACATGCCTGAGGAAGGTCACCACACATCTCACATCTCCTACAGAAGGTGAAGGTCACCACACATCTCACATCTCCTACAGAAGGTCACCACACATCTCACATCTCCTACAGAAGGTGGAGAAGGTCACCACACATCTCACATCTCCTACAGAAGGTCACCACACATCTCACATCTCCTACAGAAGGTGGAGAAGGTCACCACACATCTCACATCTCCTACAGAAGGTGAAGGTCACCACACATCTCACATCTCCTACAGAAGGTCACCACACATCTCACATCTCCTACAGAAGGTCACCACACATCTCACATCTCCTACAGAAGGTGAGGAAGGTCACCACACATCTCACATCTCCTACAGAAGGTCACCACACATCTCACATCTCCTACAGAAGGTCACCACACATCTCACATCTCCTACAGAAACACATGCCTGAGGAAGATCGCCACACATCTCACATCTCCTACAGAACACATGCCTGAGGAAGGTCGCCACACATCTCACATCTCCTACAGAAGGTCACCACACATCTCACATCTCCTACAGAAGGTGAAGGTCACCACACATCTCACATCTCCTACAGAAGGTCACCACACATCTCACATCTCCTACAGAAGGTCACCACACATCTCACATCTCCTACAGAAGGTCACCACACATCTCACATCTCCTACAGAAGGTCACCACACATCTCACATCTCCTACAGAAGGTGGAGAAGGTCACCACACATCTCACATCTCCTACAGAAGGTCACCACACATCTCACATCTCCTACAGAAGGTCACCACACATCTCACATCTCCTACAGAAGGTCACCACACATCTCACATCTCCTACAGAAGGTGAAGGTCACCACACATCTCACATCTCCTACAGAAGGTGAAGGTCACCACACATCTCACATCTCCTACAGAAGACCTTCCTCAGGCGTAACACATGCCTGAGGAAGGTCACCACACATCTCACATCTCCTACAGAAGGTGAAGGTCACCACACATCTCACATCTCCTACAGAAGGTCACCACACATCTCACATCTCCTACAGAAGGTGGAGAAGGTCACCACACATCTCACATCTCCTACAGAAGGTCACCACACATCTCACATCTCCTACAGAAGGTGGAGAAGGTCACCACACATCTCACATCTCCTACAGAAGGTGAAGGTCACCACACATCTCACATCTCCTACAGAAGGTGAAGGTCACCACACATCTCACATCTCCTACAGAAGGTCCTACAGAAGGTCACCACACATCTCACATCTCCTACAGAAGGTGAGGAAGGTCACCACACATCTCACATCTCCTACAGAAGGTGGAGAAGGTCACCACACATCTCACATCTCCTACAGAAGGTGAAGGTCACCACACATCTCACATCTCCTACAGAAGGTCACCACACATCTCACATCTCCTACAGAAGGTGGAGAAGGTCACCTCACATCTCACATCTCCTACAGAAGGTGAGGAAGGTCACCACACATCTCACATCTCCTACAGAAGGTGGAGAAGGTGAGGAAGGTCACCACACATCTCACATCTCCTACAGAAGGTCACCACACATCTCACATCTCCTACAGAAGGTGGAGAAGGTCACCACACATCTCACATCTCCTACAGAAGGTGGAGAAGGTCACCACACATCTCACATCTCCTACAGAAGGTCACCACACATCTCACATCTCCTACAGAAGGTGGAGAAGGTCACCACACATCTCACATCTCCTACAGAAGGTGGAGAAGGTCACCACACATCTCACATCTCCTACAGAAGGTCACCACACATCTCACATCTCCTACAGAAGGTGGAGAAGGTCACCACACATCTCACATCTCCTACAGAAGGTCACCACACATCTCACATCTCCTACAGAAGGTGGAGAAGGTCACCACACATCTCACATCTCCTACAGAAGGTGGAGAAGGTCACCACACATCTCACATCTCCTACAGAAGGTCACCACACATCTCACATCTCCTACAGAAGGTGGAGAAGGTCACCACACATCTCACATCTCCTACAGAAGGTCACCACACATCTCACATCTCCTACAGAAGGTGGAGAAGGTCACCACACATCTCACATCTCCTACAGAAGGTCACCACACATCTCACATCTCCTACAGAAGGTGGAGAAGGTCACCACACATCTCACATCTCCTACAGAAGGTCACCACACATCTCACATCTCCTACAGAAGGTGGAGAAGGTCACCACACATCTCACATCTCCTACAGAAGGTGAAGGTCACCACACATCTCACATCTCCTACAGAAGGTCACCACACATCTCACATCTCCTACAGAAGGTGAAGGTCACCACACATCTCACATCTCCTACAGAAGGTCCTACAGAAGGTCACCACACATCTCACATCTCCTACAGAAGGTGAGGAAGGTCACCACACATCTCACATCTCCTACAGAAGGTGGAGAAGGTCACCACACATCTCACATCTCCTACAGAAGGTGAAGGTCACCACACATCTCACATCTCCTACAGAAGGTCACCACACATCTCACATCTCCTACAGAAGGTGGAGAAGGTCACCTCACATCTCACATCTCCTACAGAAGGTGAGGAAGGTCACCACACATCTCACATCTCCTACAGAAGGTGGAGAAGGTGAGGAAGGTCACCACACATCTCACATCTCCTACAGAAGGTCACCACACATCTCACATCTCCTACAGAAGGTGGAGAAGGTCACCACACATCTCACATCTCCTACAGAAGGTCACCACACATCTCACATCTCCTACAGAAGGTGGAGAAGGTCACCACACATCTCACATCTCCTACAGAAGGTGGAGAAGGTCACCACACATCTCACATCTCCTACAGAAGGTCACCACACATCTCACATCTCCTACAGAAGGTGGAGAAGGTCACCACACATCTCACATCTCCTACAGAAGGTGGAGAAGGTCACCACACATCTCACATCTCCTACAGAAGGTCACCACACATCTCACATCTCCTACAGAAGGTGGAGAAGGTCACCACACATCTCACATCTCCTACAGAAGGTCACCACACATCTCACATCTCCTACAGAAGGTGGAGAAGGTCACCACACATCTCACATCTCCTACAGAAGGTCACCACACATCTCACATCTCCTACAGAAGGTCACCACACATCTCACATCTCCTACAGAAGGTCACCACACATCTCACATCTCCTACAGAAGGTCACCACACATCTCACATCTCCTACAGAAGGTGAGGAAGGTCACCACACATCTCACATCTCCTACAGAAGGTCCTACAGAAGGTCACCACACATCTCACATCTCCTACAGAAGGTGAGGAAGGTGAGGAAGGTGAGGAAGGTCACCACACATCTCACATCTCCTACAGAAGGTGAAGTGTGACATTTTGCCCGACTATGTTGCTGTCAGGAGGAAAACCTCATAACTCAATTTCTGAGGTTTTTGATTTTTTTTTGTTGTTGTTTCATAAATCAGTGCTATTGAACACCCTTTACGTCTGTGTGTTGTTTCATAAATCAGTGCTATTGAACACCCTTTACGTCTGTGTGTTGTTTCATAAATCAGTGCTATTGAACACCCTTTACGTCTGTGTGTTGTTTCATAAATCAGTGCTATTGAACACCCTTTACGTCTGTGTGTTGTTTCATAAATCAGTGCTATTGAACACCCTTTACGTCTGTGTGTTGTTTCATAAATCAGTGCTATTGAACACCCTTTACGTCTGTGTGTCGTTTCATAAATCAGTGCTATTGAACACCCTTTACGTCTGTGTGTTGTTTCATAAATCAGTGCTATTGAACACCCTTTACGTCTGTGTGTTGTTTCATAAATCAGTGCTATTGAACACCCTTTACGTCTGTGTGTTGTTTCATAAATCAGTGCTATTGAACACCCTTTACGTCTGTGTGTTGTTCCATAAATCAGTGCTATTGAACACCCTTTACGTCTGTGTGTTGTTTCATAAATCAGTGCTATTGAACACCCTTTACGTCTGTGTGTCGTTTCGAAGATATTGAACCAATTTGGAATGCTTTGGACAAAACCTCTCAACTCCATTGGACCCTCAACATGTCTGCTGAAGAAACTAACTCCACCACCTCTCCCCCTCTCATGGAAGTAATGGACAATATACAGTATAAAGTCACAACACCAACTTGCTTTGTTTTTAAAGAAATATAAGGTTTTCTTAATTTCATGAAAAATGAACATTTTGGAGTTATGAGGTTTCCTCCCGACAGCAGAGATATGCATGTGGTTTTGCGTGCACGTGCGCGCACGTGCGTGCGTGCACGTGCGTGACGATGACACAATGGGATTTGTTGCCTAAAATTGGATGAGGAAATTAAAGTCTGATTTGTACTTGGTTCATACAATTGGTGCATAAATTAGGTTTAACCCATTCTGACCGGGCACCCATTTTGGTGTCGGCATCATGTTATGCTTTAGCTATTAAAAAATAGCAGACCTACAAGCTCATATCGCGCCACCGAGTGGCGCGATACGAGCTTGTAGGTCTGCTATTTTTTGAAAAATCGAAGAACGACTGACATTTTTTTTAATCTGATCTCAGGTCAGAATGGGTTCGTCAGACCAGTGTGTGTCCGGCGGAAACCTCGTTATGAATCTGATCTCAGGTCAGAATGGGTTAAGAGGCACCGATACTGAACAGTGAGCGCAGCATCACTGCAAACATCCCCCAGTCTTCATCCAACTCTGGGAACGTGTGCAACAAGGAAGGGGTCTCAGGGCTACATGAAGACTCATGGGATCTTTTGTTTGTTTGCTGTGAACATGGATGGAGAGAGCAGGGTAGACATGGAGGAGAAACAAGTAGACAGGGTATAGCAGGGTAGACAGGAAGAGAAACAACAAGTTTGTGTCAAGACATGGAGCAGTGGTTCCCAAAGTGGGGTCCGGGGACCCCCAGGGGTACCTGAGGAAGTTCCAGGGGGTCCCCCCTGCAGCGAAATGATGGTTTGGAACCAAAATAGACCCATTTTAGTCTGTAACTATATATAGTTCCATACAAATGGAACCAAATGCAATTGGTTCCGTTTGTACACTCAGAGTTAAAATAACATTGATTTTACAAAATTGTGGGTCCCAGAGATAGAAATGTCATTAAATGGGGGTCCGTAGACTAAATGCATGTCAAACTGGGGGTCCTTGAAATTAAAACGGTTGAGATTCACTGCTAGAGCCGTAAAGAATACTCTTATGGACGGTCCCTCTTTTCAAATGAAAACAAAGCTATGACTAAAACTAAGACTAAATATATTGATGATTATGTCAACAAATAAGACTAAAATGTTAGACAGGGACTAGTGGACAAGAGATCCAGTATAAGTCATTTTACACTTGGTTGCATGAACACGTTGCAGAGCGACACGTGAGCTTGAAGAACAGCTATTTTCAGCAAGTGTAAAATCAGTCACAATGGCATCAAGGCCCGCCAAAATCGACTAAAAATGTATGATATTTAGTCGACTAAAACTAAACACTAAAACGTTCCAGGTGACTAAAACAGTAAAACTACATGGAAACTATTCAAGAGACTGACTAAAACTAAAATAAACTTGCAATATTTTAGGAGTTTGATTGGAAAACAATAAACCACAAGGAAAACAAGCGGAGCCCTTATAGAATTAGCTGTCATTCTGTTAATGAGATTCATAGATTTGCAGGATAACAGCTACAAAACCAATATCAAATCATTGATTTAAGCCAGATGAAAGAAAGAAGAGATCCATTTTCAGAGACCAATTCGGCAATTCCCCCTGGATCTGAAACGCTGCCTGCGTTCAATCTACCAATCATTCCATTCAGCACCACACCCAACTCCAGCTACAATACTTACATACACCAAAATAATAACCTATAATACAAAATAAACAATATGAAACAAAATACGGCTGGCCGTAACAGCTACGTGGCATTGACCCAACATCTAAAATTGTTCTCAATTAGAGCAGAGCCAGGACAATAGCAGCCATTTAGATTCAAAA
>NC_139707.1:8714300-8734300 GCF_964188405.1 Protomyctophum parallelum
AGAGCGAGAGAGAGAGCGATAGAGAGAGAGCGATAGAGAGCGATAGAGAGAGAGCGATAGAGAGAGCGATAGAGAGAGAGAGAGAGAGAGCGAGAGAGAGAGCGATAGAGAGAGCGATAGAGAGAGCGAGAGAGAGAGCGATAGAGAGAGAGCGATAGAGAGAGAGCGATAGAGAGAGCGATAGAGAGAGCGATAGAGAGAGCGATAGAGAGAGCGAGAGAGAGAGCGATAGAGAGAGCGATAGAGAGAGCGATAGAGATAGCGTTAGAGAGAGCGATAGAGAGAGCGAGAGCGAGAGAGCGATAGAGAGAGCGATAGAGAGAGCGATAGAGAGAGCGATAGAGAGAGCGATAGAGAGAGCGATAGAGAGAGAGCGATAGAGAGAGAGCGATAGAGAGAGAGCGGTAGAGAGAGAGCGATAGAGAGAGCGATAGAGAGAGCGATAGAGAGAGCGATAGAGAGAGCGATAGAGAGAGAGCGATAGAGAGAGCGATAGAGAGAGAGCGATAGAGAGCGATAGAGAGAGCGATAGAGAGAGCGATAGAGAGAGCGATAGAGAGAGAGCGATAGAGAGAGAGCGATAGAGAGAGAGCGATAGAGAGAGAGCGATAGAGAGAGCGATAGAGAGAGCGATAGAGAGAGCGATAGAGAGAGCGATAGAGAGAGCGATAGAGAGAGCGATAGAGAGAGAGCGATAGAGAGAGAGAGAGCGATAGAGAGAGAGCGATAGAGAGAGCGATAGAGAGAGCGATAGAGAGAGCGAGAGAGAGAGCGATAGAGAGAGCGAGAGAGAGAGCGATAGAGAGAGCGATAGAGAGAGCGATAGAGAGAGCGATAGAGAGAGCGATAGAGAGAGAGCGATAGAGAGAGAGCGATAGAGAGAGCGATAGAGAGAGCGATAGAGAGAGCGATAGAGAGCGATAGAGAGAGCGATAGAGAGAGCGATAGAGAGAGAGCGATAGAGAGAGAGCGATAGAGAGAGCGATAGAGAGAGAGCGATAGAGAGAGCGATAGAGAGAGCGATAGAGAGAGCGATAGAGAGAGCGATAGAGAGAGCGATAGAGATAGCGATAGAGAGAGCGATAGAGAGAGCGATAGAGAGAGCGAGAGAGAGAGCGATAGAGAGAGCGAGAGAGAGAGCGATAGAGAGAGCGATAGAGAGAGCGATAGAGAGAGCGATAGAGAGAGCGAGAGAGAGAGCGATAGAGAGAGAGCGATAGAGAGAGCGATAGAGAGAGAGCGATAGAGAGAGAGCGATAGAGAGAGAGCGATAGAGAGAGCGATAGAGAGAACGAGAGAGAGAGCGATAGAGAGAGAGCGATAGAGAGAGAGCGATAGAGAGAGAGCGATAGAGAGAGCGATAGAGAGAGCGATAGAGAGAGCGATAGAGAGAGCGAGAGCGAGAGCGATAGAGAGAGCGATAGAGAGAGCGAGAGCGAGAGAGCGATAGAGAGAGCGAGAGAGAGAGAGCGATAGAGAGAGCGAGAGAGAGAGAGCGATAGAGAGAGCGATAGAGAGAGCGATAGAGAGAGCGATAGAGAGAGCGATAGAGAGAGCGAGAGCGAGAGAGCGAGAGCGAGAGAGCGATAGAGAGAGCGATAGAGAGAGCGATAGAGAGCGAGAGCGATAGAGCGATAGAGAGAGCGAGAGAGAGAGCGATAGAGAGAGCGATAGAGAGAGCGATAGAGAGAGCGAGAGCGAGAGAGCGAGAGCGAGAGAGCGAGAGCGAGAGAGCGATAGAGAGAGCGATAGAGAGCGAGAGCGATAGAGCGATAGAGAGAGCGAGAGAGAGAGCGATAGAGAGAGCGATAGAGAGAGCGATAGAGAGAGCGATAGAGAGAGCGATAGAGAGAGCGATAGAGAGAGCGATAGAGAGAGCGAGAGAGAGAGCGAGAGAGAGAGCGATAGAGAGAGCGATAGAGAGAGAGCGATGGAGAGAGCGATAGAGAGAGCGATAGAGAGAGCGAGAGAGAGAGCGAGAGAGAGAGCGAGAGAGAGAGCGAGAGGGAGAGCGATAGAGAGAGAGCGATAGAGAGAGAGCGATAGAGAGAGCGATAGAGAGAGAGCGATAGAGAGAGCGATAGAGAGAGCGATAGAGAGAGCGATAGAGAGAGCGATAGAGAGAGAGCGATAGAGAGAGAGCGATAGAGAGAGAGCGATAGAGAGAGCGATAGAGAGAGCGATAGAGAGAGAGCGATAGAGAGAGAGCGATAGAGAGAGCGATAGAGAGAGCGATAGAGAGAGCGATAGAGAGAGAGCGATAGAGAGAGAGCGATAGAGAGAGAGCGATAGAGAGAGCGATAGAGAGAGCGATAGAGAGAGAGCGATAGAGAGAGAGCGATAGAGAGAGCGATAGAGAGAGCGATAGAGAGAGCGATAGAGAGAGCGATAGAGAGAGCGATAGAGAGAGCGATAGAGAGAGCGATAGAGAGAGCGATAGAGAGAGCGATAGAGAGAGAGCGATAGAGAGAGAGCGATAGAGAGAGAGCGATAGAGAGAGCGATAGAGAGAGAGCGATAGAGAGAGAGCGATAGAGAGAGCGATAGAGAGAGCGATAGAGAGAGCGATAGAGAGAGAGCGATAGAGAGCGATAGAGAGAGCGATAGAGAGAGCGATAGAGAGAGCGATAGAGAGAGAGCGATAGAGAGAGAGCGATAGAGAAGAGAGAGAGCGATAGAGAGAGAGCGATAGAGAGAGAGCGATAGAGAGAGCGATAGAGAGAGCGATAGAGAGAGCGATAGAGAGAGAGCGATAGAGAGCGATAGAGAGAGCGATAGAGAGAGCGATAGAGAGAGCGATAGAGAGAGCGATAGAGAGAGAGCGATAGAGAGAGAGCGATAGAGAGAGAGCGATAGAGAGAGCGAGAGAGAGCGATAGAGAGAGCGATAGAGAGAGCGATAGAGAGAGCGATAGAGAGAGCGAGAGAGAGAGCGAGAGAGCGAGAGAGAGAGCGAGAGAGCGAGCGATAGAGAGCGATAGAGAGAGCGATAGAGAGAGCGATAGAGAGAGCGATAGAGAGAGCGATAGAGAGAGCGATAGAGAGAGCGATAGAGAGAGCTATAGAGAGAGCGATAGAGAGAGCGATAGAGAGAGCGAGAGAGAGAGCGAGAGAGAGAGCGATAGAGAGAGTGATAGAGAGAGCGATAGAGAGAGCGAGAGAGAGAGCGATAGAGAGAGAGCGATAGAGAGCGATAGAGAGAGCGATAGAGAGAGCGATAGAGAGAGCGATAGAGAGAGCGAGAGAGAGAGCGATAGAGAGAGAGCGATAGAGAGAGAGCGATAGAGAGAGAGCGATAGAGAGAGCGATAGAGAGAGCGATAGAGAGAGCGAGAGAGAGAGCGATAGAGAGAGCGATAGAGAGAGCGATAGAGAGAGCGAGAGCGAGAGCGATAGAGAGAGCGATAGAGAGAGCGAGAGCGAGAGAGCGATAGAGAGAGCGAGAGAGAGAGAGCGATAGAGAGAGCGAGAGAGAGAGAGCGATAGAGAGAGCGATAGAGAGAGCGATAGAGAGAGCGATAGAGAGAGCGATAGAGAGAGCGATAGAGAGAGCGAGAGCGAGAGAGTGATAGAGAGAGCGATAGAGAGAGCGATAGAGAGCGAGAGCAAGAGAGCGATAGAGAGAGCGATAGAGAGAGCGAGAGAGCGATAGAGAGAGCGAGAGCGAGAGAGCGATAGAGAGAGAGCGATAGAGAGAGAGCGATAGAGAGAGAGCGATAGAGAGAGCGATAGAGAGCGAGAGCGAGAGAGCGATAGAGAGAGCGATAGAGAGAGCGAGAGAGCGAGAGAGAGAGAGAGCGATAGAGAGAGCGAGAGAGCGAGAGAGAGAGAGCGATAGAGAGAGCGATAGAGAGAGAGCGATAGAGAGAGAGCGATAGAGAGAGCGATAGAGAGAGCGATAGAGAGAGCGAGAGAGAGAGCGAGAGAGAGAGCGATAGAGAGAGCGAGAGAGAGAGCGAGAGAGAGAGCGAGAGAGAGAGCGAGAGCGAGAGAGCGAGAGAGCGATAGAGAGAGCGATAGAGAGAGCGAGAGAGAGCGAGAGAGAGAGAGCGATAGAGAGAGCGAGAGAGATAGCGATAGAGAGAGCGATAGAGAGAGCGATAGAGAGCGATAGAGAGAGCGAGAGAGAGAGCGAGAGAGAGAGCGAGAGAGAGAGCGATAGAGAGAGCGAGAGAGAGAGCGATAGAGAGAGAGCGATAGAGAGAGAGCGATGGAGAGAGCGATAGAGAGAGCGATAGAGAGAGCGATAGAGAGAGAGCGATAGAGAGAGCGATAGAGAGAGCGATAGAGAGAGAGCGATAGAGAGAGAGCGATAGAGAGAGAGCGATAGAGAGAGCGATAGAGAGAGCGATAGAGAGAGCGATAGAGAGAGCGATAGAGAGAGCGATAGAGAGAGCGATAGAGAGAGCGATAGAGAGAGCGATAGAGAGAGCGATAGAGAGAGAGCGATAGAGAGAGAGCGATAGAGAGAGAGCGATAGAGAGAGAGAGCGATAGAGAGAGCGATAGAGAGAGCGATAGAGAGAGCGATAGAGAGAGCGATAGAGAGAGCGATAGAGAGAGCGATAGAGAGAGCGATAGAGAGAGCGATAGAGAGAGAGCGATAGAGAGCGATAGAGAGAGCGATAGAGAGAGCGATAGAGAGAGCGATAGATAGAGAGCGATAGAGAGAGCGATAGAGAGAGCGAGAGCGATAGAGAGAGAGCGATAGAGAGAGCGATAGAGAGAGAGCGATAGAGAGAGCGATAGAGAGAGCGATAGAGAGAGAGCGATAGAGAGAGAGCGATAGAGAGAGCGAGAGAGAGAGCGAGAGAGAGAGCGATAGAGAGAGCGATAGAGAGAGCGAGAGAGAGAGAGCGATAGAGAGAGCGATAGAGAGAACGAGAGAGAGAGCGATAGAGAGAGAGCGATAGAGAGAGAGCGATAGAGAGAGAGCGATAGAGAGAGCGATAGAGAGAGCGATAGAGAGAGCGAGAGAGAGAGCGATAGAGAGAGCGATAGAGAGAGCGATAGAGAGAGCGAGAGCGATAGAGAGAGCGATAGAGAGAGCGAGAGCGAGAGAGCGATAGAGAGAGCGAGAGAGAGAGAGCGATAGAGAGAGCGAGAGAGAGAGAGCGATAGAGAGAGCGATAGAGAGAGCGATAGAGAGAGCGATAGAGAGAGCGATAGAGAGAGCGAGAGCGAGAGAGTGATAGAGAGAGCGATAGAGAGAGCGATAGAGAGCGAGAGCAAGAGAGCGATAGAGAGAGCGATAGAGAGAGCGAGAGCGAGAGAGCGATAGAGAGAGCGAGAGCGAGAGAGCGATAGAGAGAGAGCGATACGATAGAGAGAGAGCGATAGAGAGAGCGATAGAGAGCGAGAGCGAGAGCGAGAGAGCGATAGAGAGAGCGATAGAGAGAGCGAGAGAGCGAGAGAGAGAGAGAGCGATAGAGAGAGCGAGAGAGCGAGAGAGAGAGAGCGATAGAGAGAGCGATAGAGAGAGAGCGATAGAGAGAGAGCGATAGAGAGAGCGATAGAGAGAGCGATAGAGAGAGCGAGAGAGAGAGCGAGAGAGAGAGCGAGAGAGAGAGCGAGAGAGAGAGCGAGAGAGAGAGCGAGAGCGAGAGAGCGATAGAGAGAGCGATAGAGAGAGCGATAGAGAGAGCGATAGAGAGAGCGAGAGAGAGCGAGAGAGAGAGAGCGATAGAGAGAGCGAGAGAGATAGCGATAGAGAGAGCGATATAGAGAGCGAGAGAGAGAGCGAGAGAGAGAGCGAGAGAGAGAGCGATAGAGAGAGCGAGAGAGAGAGCGATAGAGAGAGAGAGAGCGATAGAGAGAGAGCGATAGAGAGAGAGCGATGGAGAGAGCGATAGAGAGAGCGATAGAGAGAGCGATAGAGAGAGAGCGATAGAGAGAGCGATAGAGAGAGCGATAGAGAGAGCGATAGAGAGAGAGCGATAGAGAGAGAGCGATAGAGAGAGAGCGATAGAGAGAGAGCGATAGAGAGAGCGATAGAGAGAGCGATAGAGAGAGCGAGAGAGAGAGCGATAGAGAGAGCGATAGAGAGAGCGATAGAGAGAGCGATAGAGAGAGCGATAGAGAGAGCGATAGAGAGAGCGATAGAGAGAGCGATAGAGAGAGAGCGATAGAGAGAGAGCGATAGAGAGAGAGCGGTAGAGAGAGAGCGATAGAGAGAGCGATAGAGAGAGCGATAGAGAGAGCGATAGAGAGAGCGATAGAGAGAGAGCGATAGAGAGCGATAGAGAGAGCGATAGAGAGAGCGATAGAGAGAGCGATAGATAGAGAGCGATAGAGAGAGCGAGAGAGAGAGCGATAGAGAGAGAGCGATAGAGAGAGCGATAGAGAGAGCGATAGAGAGAGAGCGATAGAGAGAGAGCGATAGAGAGAGCGATAGAGAGAGCGAGAGAGAGAGCGAGAGAGAGAGCGATAGAGAGAGCGATAGAGAGAGCGAGAGAGAGAGCGATAGAGAGAGAGCGATAGAGAGAGCGATAGAGAGAGCGATAGAGAGAGCGATAGAGAGAGCGAGAGAGAGAGCGATAGAGAGAGCGATAGAGAGAGCGATAGAGATAGCGTTAGAGAGAGCGATAGAGAGAGCGATAGAGAGAGCGAGAGCGAGAGCGAGAGCGATAGAGAGAGCGATAGAGAGAGCGATAGAGAGAGCGATAGAGAGAGAGCGATAGAGAGAGCGATAGAGAGAGCGATAGAGAGAGCGAGAGAGAGAGCGATAGAGAGAGAGCGATAGAGAGCGATAGAGAGAGAGCGATAGAGAGAGCGATAGAGAGAGAGAGAGAGAGCGAGAGAGAGAGCGATAGAGAGAGCGAGAGAGAGAGCGATAGAGAGAGAGCGATAGAGAGAGCGATAGAGAGAGCGATAGAGAGAGCGATAGAGAGAGCGAGAGAGAGAGCGATAGAGAGAGCGATAGAGAGAGCGATAGAGATAGCGTTAGAGAGAGCGATAGAGAGAGCGAGAGCGAGAGAGCGATAGAGAGAGCGATAGAGAGAGCGATAGAGAGAGCGATAGAGAGAGCGATAGAGAGAGAGCGATAGAGAGAGAGCGATAGAGAGAGAGCGGTAGAGAGAGAGCGATAGAGAGAGCGATAGAGAGAGCGATAGAGAGAGCGATAGAGAGAGAGCGATAGAGAGAGCGATAGAGAGAGAGCGATAGAGAGCGATAGAGAGAGCGATAGAGAGAGCGATAGAGATCGCTCTCTCTCTATCGCTCTCTCTCTCTATCGCTCTCTCTCTCTATCGCTCTCTCTCTCTATCGCTCTCTCTCTCTATCGCTCTCTATCGCTCTCTATCGCTCTCTATCGCTCTCTCTCTCTATCGCTCTCTCTCTATCGCTCTCTATCGCTCTCTATCGCTCTCTCTCTCTATCTCTCTCTCTCTCTATCGCTCTCTATCGCTCTCTCTCTATCGCTCTCTCTCTATCGCTCTCTCTCTCTATCGCTCTCTCTCTCTATCGCTCTCTATCGCTCTCTCTCTCTATCGCTCTCTCTCTCTATCGCTCTCTCTCTATCGCTCTCTCTCTATCGCTCTCTCTCTATCGCTCTCTCTCTCTATCGCAAAGCGATGGCCAAAAAAAAGCGATGGCCAAAAAAGCGATGGCCAAAAAAAGCGATGGCGAAAAAAGCGATGGCGAAAAAAGCTATGGCGAAAAAAGCGATGGAAAAAAGCGGAAAAAAGCGATGGCCAAAAAAGCGATGGCCAAAAAAAGCGATGGCAAAAAAAGCGATGGCAAAAAAAGCGATGGCGTAAAAAGCGATGGCGAAAAAAGCGATGGCGAAAAAAGAGCGATTGCGAAAAAAACGATGGCGAAAAAAGCGATGGCGAAAAAAAGCGATGGCGAAAAAAGCGATGGCAAAAAAAGCTATGGCAAAAAAAGCGATGGCGAAAAAAGCGATGGCCAAAAAAGCGATGGCCAAAAAAAGCGATGGCCAAAAAAGCGATGGCCAAAAAAAGCGATGGCGAAAAAAGCGATGGCGAAAAAAGCGATGGCGAAAAAAGCGATGGCGAAAAAAGCGATGGCGAAAAAAGCGATGGCGAAAAAAAGCGATGGCGAAAAAAGCGATGGCGAAAAAAGCGATGGCGAAAAAAGCGATGGCGAAAAAAGCGATGGCGAAAAAAGCGATGGCGAAAAAAGCGATGGCGAAAAAAAGCGATGGCGAAAAAAAGCGATGGCGAAAAAAGCGATGGCGAAAAAAGCGATGGCGAAAAAAGCGATGGCGAAAAAAGCGATGGCGAAAAAAGCGATGGCGAAAAAAGCGATGGCGAAATATCGCTCTCTCTAACGCTCTCTCTATCGCTCTCTCTATCGCTCTCTCTATCGCTCTCTCTATCGCTCTCTATCGCTCTCTCTATCGCTCTCTCTATCGCTCTCTCTCTATCGCTCTCTCTATCGCTCTCTCTATCGCTCTCTCTATCGCTCTCTCTATCGCTCTCTCTCTATCGCTCTCTCTCTCTATCGCAAAGCGATGGCCAAAAAAAAGCGATGGCGAAAAAAGCGATGGCCAAAAAAAGCGATGGCGAAAAAAGCGATGGCGAAAAAAGCGATGGAAAAAAGCGGAAAAAAGCGATGGCAAAAAAAAGCGATGGCAAAAAAAGCGATGGCAAAAAAAGCGATGGCGAAAAAAGCGATGGCGAAAAAAGCGATGGCGAAAAAAGCGATGGTGAAAAAAAGCGATGGCGAAAAAAAGCGATGGCGAAAAAAGCGATGGCGAAAAAAGCGATGGAAAAAAGCGGAAAAAAACTATGGCGAAAAAAGCGATGGCCAAAAAAGCGATGGCGAAAAAAGCGATGGCGAAAAAAAGCGATGGCAAAAAAAGCGATGGCGAAAAAAGCGATGGCGAAAAAAGCGATGGCGAAAACAGAGCGATCGCTCTCTCTCTATCGCTCTCTCTCTCTATCGCTCTCTATCGCTCTCTCTCTCTATCGCTCTCTCTCTCTATCGCTCTCTATCGCTCTCTATCGCTCTCTATCGCTCTCTATCGCTCTCTATCGCTCTCTATCGCTCTCTATCGCTCTCTATCGCTCTCTCTCTCTATCTCTCTCTCTCTCTATCGCTCTCTATCGCTCTCTCTCTATCGCTCTCTCTCTCTATCGCTCTCTCTCTCTATCGCTCTCTCTCTCTATCGCTCTCTATCGCTCTCTCTCTCTATCGCTCTCTCTCTCTATCGCTCTCTCTCTATCGCTCTCTCTCTATCGCTCTCTCTCTATCGCTCTCACTCTCTATCGCAAAGCGATGGCCAAAAAAAAGCGATGGCGAAAAAAGCGATGGCCAAAAAAAGCGATGGCGAAAAAAGCGATGGCGAAAAAAAGCGATGGCGAAAAAAAGCGATGGCAAAAAAAGCGATGGCGAAAAAAGCGATGGCGAAAAAAGCGATGGCGAAAACAGAGCGATCGCTCTCTCTCTATCGCTCTCTCTCTCTATCGCTCTCTATCGCTCTCTCTCTCTATCGCTCTCTCTCTCTATCGCTCTCTCTCTCTATCGCTCTCTATCGCTCTCTATCGCTCTCTATCGCTCTCTCTCTCTATCGCTCTCTCTATCGCTCTCTATCGCTCTCTCTCTCTATCTCTCTCTCTCTCTATCGCTCTCTATCGCTCTCTCTCTATCGCTCTCTCTCTCTATCGCTCTCTCTCTCTATCGCTCTCTCTCTCTATCGCTCTCTATCGCTCTCTCTCTCTATCGCTCTCTCTCTCTATCGCTCTCTCTCTATCGCTCTCTCTCTATCGCTCTCTCTCTATCGCTCTCTCTCTCTATCGCAAAGCGATGGCCAAAAAAAAGCGATGGCGAAAAAAGCGATGGCCAAAAAAAGCGATGGCGAAAAAAGCGATGGCGAAAAAAGCGATGGCGAAAAAAGCGATGGCGAAAAAAGCGATGGAAAAAAGCGATGGCGAAAAAAGCGATGGAAAAAAGCGGAAAAAAGCGATGGCAAAAAAAAGCGATGGCAAAAAAAGCGATGGCAAAAAAAGCGATGGCGAAAAAAGCGATGGCCAAAAAAGCGATGGCGAAAAAAGCGATGGCGAAAAAAGCGATGGCGAAAAAAGCGATGGCGAAAAAAGCGATGGCGAAAAAAGCGATGGCGAAAAAAAGCGATGGCGAAAAAAGCGATGGCGAAAAAAAGCGATGGCGAAAAAAAGCGATGGCGAAAAAAGCGATGGCGAAAAAAGCGATGGAAAAAAGCGATGGAAAAAAGCGGAAAAAAGCGATGGCGAAAAAAGCGATGGCGAAAAAAGCGATGGCCAAAAAAGCGATGGCGAAAAAAGCGATGGCGAAAAAAAGCGATGGCAAAAAAAGCGATGGCGAAAAAAGCGATGGCGAAAAAAGCGATGGCGAAAAAAGCGATGGCGAAAACAGAGCGATCGCTCTCTCTCTATCGCTCTCTCTCTCTATCGCTCTCTATCGCTCTCTCTCTCTATCGCTCTCTCTCTCTATCGCTCTCTCTCTCTATCGCTCTCTCTCTCTATCGCTCTCTATCGCTCTCTATCGCTCTCTATCGCTCTCTCTCTCTATCGCTCTCTCTCTATCGCTCTCTCTCTATCGCTCTCTCTCTCTATCTCTCTCTCTCTCTATCGCTCTCTATCGCTCTCTCTCTATCGCTATCGCTCTCTCTCTCTATCGCTCTCTCTCTCTATCGCTCTCTATCGCTCTCTCTCTCTATCGCTCTCTCTCTCTATCGCTCTCTCTCTATCGCTCTCTCTCTATCGCTCTCTCTCTCTATCGCAAAGCGATGGCCAAAAAAAAGCGATGGCGAAAAAAGCGATGGCCAAAAAAAGCGATGGCGAAAAAAGCGGAAAAAAACGATGGCGAAAAAAGCGATGGCGAAAAAAGCGATGGCGAAAAAAGCGATGGCCAAAAAAGCGATGGCCAAAAAAAGCGATGGCAAAAAAAGCGATGGCGAAAACAGCGATGGCGAAAACAGCGATGGAGAAAAAAAGCGATGGCAAAAAAAGCGATGGCGAAAAAAGCGATGGCGAAAAAAGCGATGGCGAAAAAAGCGATGGCGAAAAAAAGCGATGGCAAAAAAAGCGATGGCGAAAAAAGCGATGGCGAAAAAAGCGATGGCGAAAAAAAGCGATGGCAAAAAAAGCGATGGCGAAAAAAGTGATGGCGAAAAAAGCGATGGCGAAAAAAGCGATGGCGAAAAAAGCGATGGCGAAAAAAGCGATGGCGAAAAAAAGCGATGGCAAAAAAAGCGATGGCCAAAAAAGCGATGGCCAAAAAAGCGATGGCCAAAAAAAGCGATGGCCAAAAAAGCGATGGCGAAAAAAGCGATGGCCAAAAAAAGCGATGGCAAAAAAAGCGATGGCGAAAAAAGCGATGGCGAAAAAAGCGATGGCGAAAAAAGCGATGGCAAAAAAAGCGATGGCAAAAAAAGCGATGGCAAAAAAAGCGATGGCAAAAAAAGCGATGGCGAAAAAAGCCTTGGAAAAAAGCGGAAAAAAGCGATGGCAAAAAAAAGCGATGGCAAAAAAAGCGATGGCAAAAAAAGCGATGGCAAAAAGCGATGGAAAAAAGCGGAAAAAAACGATGGCGAAAAAAGCGATGGCGAAAAAAGCGATGGCCAAAAAAGCGATGGCGAAAAAAGCGATGGCCAAAAAAAGCGATGGCAAAAAAAGCGATGGCGAAAAAAGCGATGGCGAAAAAAGCGATGGCCAAAAAAGCGATGGCGAAAAAAGCGATGGCCAAAAAAAGCGATGGCAAAAAAACGATGGCGAAAAAAGCGATGGCGAAAAAAGCGATGGCCAAAAAAGCGATGGCGAAAAAAGCGATGGCCAAAAAAAGCGATGGCAAAAAAACGATGGCGAAAAAAGCGATGGCGAAAAAAGCGATGGCCAAAAAAGCGATGGCGAAAAAAGCGATGGCCAAAAAAAGCGATGGCAAAAAAAGCGATGGCGAAAAAAGCGATGGCGAAAAAAGCGATGGCGAAAAAAGCGATGGCGAAAACAGAGCGATCGCTCTCTCTCTATCGCTCTCTCTCTCTATCGCTCTCTATCGCTCTCTCTCTCTATCGCTCTCTCTCTCTATCGCTCTCTCTCTCTATCGCTCTCTATCGCTCTCTATCGCTCTCTATCGCTCTCTCTCTCTATCGCTCTCTCTCTATCGCTCTCTATCGCTCTCTCTCTCTCTATCTCTCTCTCTCTATCGCTCTCTATCGCTCTCTCTCTATCGCTCTCTCTCTATCGCTCTCTCTCTCTATCGCTCTCTCTCTCTATCGCTCTCTATCGCTCTCTCTCTCTATCGCTCTCTCTCTCTATCGCTCTCTCTCTATCGCTCTCTCTCTATCGCTCTCTCTCTATCGCTCTCTCTCTATCGCTCTCTCTCTCTATCGCAAAGCGATGGCCAAAAAAAAGCGATGGCGAAAAAAGCGATGGCCAAAAAAAGCGATGGCGAAAAAAGCGATGGCGAAAAAAGCGATGGCGAAAAAAGCGATGGAAAAAAGCGGAAAAAAGCGATGGCAAAAAAAAGCGATGGCAAAAAAAAGCGATGGCAAAAAAAGCGATGGCAAAAAAAGCGATGGCAAAAAAAGCGATGGCGAAAAAAGCGATGGCGAAAAAAGCGATGGCGAAAAAAGCGATGGCGAAAAAAAGCGATGGCGAAAAAAAGCGATGGCGAAAAAAGCGATGGCGAAAAAAGCGATGGAAAAAAGCGATGGAAAAAAGCGGAAAAAAACGATGGCGAAAAAAGCGATGGCGAAAAAAGCGATGGCCAAAAAAGCGATGGCGAAAAAAGCGATGGCGAAAAAAAGCAATGGCAAAAAAAGCGATGGCGAAAAAAGCGATGGCGAAAAAAAGCGATTCCAAAAAAAGCGATGGCGAAAAAAGCGATGGCGAAAAAAGCGATGGCGAAAAAAGCGATGGCGAAAAAAGCGATGGCGAAAAAAAGCGATGGCAAAAAAAGCGATGGCGAAAAAAGCGATGGCGAAAAAAGCGATGGCGAAAAAAGTGATGGCGAAAAAAGCGATGGCCAAAAAAGCGATGGCAAAAAAAGCGATGGCCAAAAAAGCGATGGCCAAAAAAAGCGATGGCCAAAAAAGCGATGGCGAAAAAAGCGATGGCGAAAAAAGCGATGGCGAAAAAAGCGATGGCGAAAAAAGCGATGGCGAAAAAAAGCGATGGCGAAAAAAGCGATGGCGAAAAAAAGCGATGGCGAAAAAAAGCGATGGCAAAAAAAGCGATGGCGAAAAAAGCGATGGCGAAAAAAGCGATGGCGAAAAAAGCGATGGCGAAAACAGAGCGATCGCTCTCTCTCTATCGCTCTCTCTCTCTATCGCTCTCTATCGCTCTCTCTCTCTATCGCTCTCTCTCTCTATCGCTCTCTCTCTCTATCGCTCTCTCTCTCTATCGCTCTCTATCGCTCTCTATCGCTCTCTATCGCTCTCTATCGCTCTCTATCGCTCTCTCTCTCTATCGCTCTCTCTCTATCGCTCTCTATCGCTCTCTCTCTCTATCTCTCTCTCTCTCTATCGCTCTCTATCGCTCTCTCTCTATCGCTCTCTCTCTCTATCGCTCTCTATCGCTCTCTCTCTCTATCGCTCTCTCTCTCTATCGCTCTCTCTCTATCGCTCTCTCTCTATCGCTCTCTCTCTCTATCGCAAAGCGATGGCCAAAAAAAAGCGATGGCGAAAAAAGCGATGGCCAAAAAAAGCGATGGCGAAAAAAGCGATGGCGAAAAAAGCGATGGCGAAAAAAGCAATGGTGAAAAAAGCGATGGAAAAAAGCGGAAAAAAGCGATGGCAAAAAAAAGCGATGGCAAAAAAAAGCGATGGCAAAAAAAGCGATGGCGAAAAAAGCGATGGCGAAAAAAGCGATGGCGAAAAAAGCGATGGCGAAAAAAAGCGATGGCGAAAAAAAGCGATGGCGAAAAAAGCGATGGCGAAAAAAGCGATGGCCAAAAAAGCGATGGCCAAAAAAGCGATGGCCAAAAAAAGCGATGGCCAAAAAAAGCGATGGCAAAAAAAGCGATGGCGAAAACAGCGATGGCGAAAACAGCGATGGCGAAAAAAAGCGATGGCAAAAAAAGCGATGGCGAAAAAAGCGATGGCGAAAAAAGCGATGGCGAAAAAAGCGATGGCGAAAAAAAGCGATGGCGAAAAAAGCGATGGCGAAAAAAGCGATGGCGAAAAAAGCGATGGCGAAAAAAAGCGATGGCAAAAAAAGCGATGGCCAAAAAAGCGATGGCCAAAAAAGCGATGGCCAAAAAAAGCGATGGCGAAAAAAGCGATGGCGAAAAAAGTGATGGCGAAAAAAAGCGATGGCGAAAAAAGCGATGGCGAAAAAAGCGATGGCGAAAAAAGCGATGGCGAAAAAAAGCGATGGCGAAAAAAAGCGATGGCGAAAAAAGCGATGGCGAAAAAAAGCGATGGCGAAAAAAAGCGATGGCGAAAAAAGCGATGGCGAAAAAAAGCGATGGCGAAAAAAGCGATGGCGAAAAAAGCGATGGAAAAAAGCGATGGAAAAAAGCGGAAAAAAACGATGGCGAAAAAAGCGATGGCGAAAAAAGCGATGGCGAAAAAAAGCGATGGCGAAAAAAGCGATGGCGAAAAAAAGCGATGGCGAAAAAAGCGATGGAAAAAAGCGATGGAAAAAAGCGATGGAAAAAAGCGGAAAAAAACGATGGCGAAAAAAGCGATGGCGAAAAAAGCGATGGCGAAAAAAGCGATGGCGAAAAAAGCGATGGCGAAAAAAAGCGATGGCAAAAAAAGCGATGGCGAAAAAAGCGATGGCGAAAAAAGCGATGGCGAAAAAAGCGATGGCGAAAACAGAGCGATCGCTCTCTCTCTATCGCTCTCTCTCTCTATCGCTCTCTATCGCTCTCTCTCTCTATCGCTCTCTCTCTCTATCGCTCTCTCTCTCTATCGCTCTCTCTCTCTATCGCTCTCTCTCTCTATCGCTCTCTATCGCTCTCTCTCTCTATCGCTCTCTCTCTATCGCTCTCTATCGCTCTCTCTCTCTATCTCTCTCTCTCTCTATCGCTCTCTATCGCTCTCTCTCTATCGCTCTCTCTCTCTATCGCTCTCTCTCTCTATCGCTCTCTATCGCTCTCTCTCTCTATCGCTCTCTCTCTCTATCGCTCTCTCTCTATCGCTCTCTGTCTATCGCTCTCTCTCTCTATCGCAAAGCGATGGCCAAAAAAAAGCGATGGCGAAAAAAGCGATGGCCAAAAAAAGCGATGGCGAAAAAAGCGATGGCGAAAAAAGCGATGGCGAAAAAAGCAATGGCGAAAAAAGCGATGGAAAAAAGCGGAAAAAAGCGATGGCAAAAAAAAGCGATGGCAAAAAAAAGCGATGGCAAAAAAAGCGATGGCAAAAAAAGCGATGGCGAAAAAAGCGATGGCGAAAAAAGCGATGGCGAAAAAAGCGATGGCGAAAAAAGCGATGGCGAAAAAAAGCGATGGCGAAAAAAAGCGATGGCGAAAAAAGCGATGGCGAAAAAAGCGATGGAAAAAAGCGATGGAAAAAAGCGGAAAAAAACGATGGCGAAAAAAGCGATGGCGAAAAAAGCAATGGCGAAAAAAGCGATGGAAAAAAGCGGAAAAAAGCGATGGCAAAAAAAAGCGATGGCAAAAAAAAGCGATGGCAAAAAAAGCGATGGCAAAAAAAGCGATGGCGAAAAAAGCGATGGCGAAAAAAGCGATGGCGAAAAAAGCGATGGCGAAAAAAGCGATGGCGAAAAAAAGCGATGGCGAAAAAAAGCGATGGCGAAAAAAGCGATGGCGAAAAAAGCGATGGAAAAAAGCGATGGAAAAAAGCGATGGCGAAAAAAGCGATGGCGAAAAAAAGCGATGGCGAAAAAAAGCGATGGCGAAAAAAGCGATGGCGAAAAAAGCGATGGAAAAAAGCGATGGAAAAAAGCGGAAAAAAACGATGGCGAAAAAAGCGATGGCGAAAAAAGCAATGGCGAAAAAAGCGATGGAAAAAAGCGGAAAAAAGCGATGGCAAAAAAAAGCGATGGCAAAAAAAAGCGATGGCAAAAAAAGCGATGGCAAAAAAAGCGATGGCGAAAAAAGCGATGGCGAAAAAAGCGATGGCGAAAAAAGCGATGGCGAAAAAAGCGATGGCGAAAAAAAGCGATGGCGAAAAAAAGCGATGGCGAAAAAAGCGATGGCGAAAAAAGCGATGGAAAAAAGCGATGGCGAAAAAAGCGATGGCGAAAAAAGCGATGGCGAAAAAAGCGATGGCGAAAAAAAGCGATGGCGAAAAAAAGCGATGGCGAAAAAAGCGATGGCGAAAAAAGCGATGGAAAAAAGCGATGGAAAAAAGCGGAAAAAAGCGATGGCGAAAAAAGCGATGGCGAAAAAAGCAATGGCGAAAAAAGCGATGGAAAAAAGCGGAAAAAAGCGATGGCAAAAAAAAGCGATGGCAAAAAAAAGCGATGGCAAAAAAAGCGATGGCAAAAAAAGCGATGGCGAAAAAAGCGATGGCGAAAAAAGCGATGGCGAAAAAAGCGATGGCGAAAAAAGCGATGGCGAAAAAAAGCGATGGCGAAAAAAAGCGATGGCGAAAAAAGCGATGGCGAAAAAAGCGATGGAAAAAAGCGATGGAAAAAAGCGGAAAAAAACGATGGCGAAAAAAGCGATGGCGAAAAAAGCGATGGCCAAAAAAGCGATGGCCAAAAAAGCGATGGCCAAAAAAAGCGATGGCCAAAAAAAGCGATGGCAAAAAAAGCGATGGCAAAAAAAGCGATGGCGAAAAAAGCGATGGCGAAAAAAGCGATGGCGAAAAAAAGCGATGGCGAAAAAAGCGATGGCGAAAAAAGCGATGGCGAAAAAAGCGATGGCGAAAAAAGCGATGGCGAAAAAAGCGATGGCGAAAAAAAGCGATGGCAAAAAAAGCGATGGCCAAAAAAGCGATGGCCAAAAAAGCGATGGCCAAAAAAGCGATGGCCAAAAAAGCGATGGCCAAAAAAGCGATGGCCAAAAAAAGCGATGGCAAAAAAAGCGATGGCGAAAAAAGCGATGGCGAAAAAAGTGATGGCGAAAAAAAGCGATGGCCAAAAAAGCGATGGCCAAAAAAGCGATGGCGAAAAAAGCGATGGCCAAAAAAGCGATGGCCAAAAAAGCAATGGCCAAAAAAGCGATGGCCAAAAAAAGCGATGGCCAAAAAAGCGATGGCGAAAAAAGCGATGGCCAAAAAAAGCGATGGCAAAAAAAGCGATGGCGAAAAAAGCGATGGCGAAAAAAGCGATGGCGAAATAAAGCGATGGCGAAAAAAGCGATGGCCAAAAAAGCGATGGCCATCGCTTTTTTTTGCCATCGCTTTTTTCCGCTTTTTTCCATCGCTTTTTTCGCCATCGCTTTTTTCGCCATCGCTTTTTTCGCCATCGCTTTTTTTGCCATCGCTTTTTTTGGCCATCGCTTTTTTCGCCATCGCTTTTTTTTGCCATCGCTTTTTTCCGCTTTTTTCCATCGCTTTTTTCGCCATCGCTTTTTTCGCCATCGCTTTTTTCGCCATCGCTTTTTTTGCCATCGCTTTTTTTGGCCATCGCTTTTTTCGCCATCGCTTTTTTGGCCATCGCTTTTTTTGGCCATCGCTTTTTTGGCCATTGCTTTTTTGGCCATCGCTTTTTTGGCCATCGCTTTTTTCGCCATCGCCAAAGCGATGGCGAAAAAAGCGATGGCGAAAAAAGCGATGGCGAAAAAAAGCGATGGCGAAAAAAGCGATGGCGAAAAAAGCGATGGCGAAAAAAGCGATGGCGAAAAAAGCGATGGCGAAAAAAAGCGATGGCAAAAAAAGCGATGGCCAAAAAAGCGATGGCCAAAAAAGCGATGGCCAAAAAAAGCGATGGCCAAAAAAGCGATGGCGAAAAAAGCGATGGCCAAAAAAAGCGATGGCAAAAAAAGCGATGGCGAAAAAAGCGATGGCGAAAAAAGTGATGGCGAAAAAAAGCGATGGCGAAAAAAGCGATGGCCAAAAAAGCGATGGCGAAAAAAGCGATGGCGAAAAAAGCGATGGCCAAAAAAGCAATGGCCAAAAAAGCGATGGCCAAAAAAAGCGATGGCCAAAAAAGCAATGGCGAAAAAAGCGATGGCCAAAAAAAGCGATGGCAAAAAAAGCGATGGCGAAAAAAGCGATGGCGAAAAAAGCGATGGCGAAATAAAGCGATGGCGAAAAAAGCGATGGCCAAAAAAGCGATGGCCATCGCTTTTTTTTGCCATCGCTTTTTTCCGCTTTTTTCCATCGCTTTTTTCGCCATCGCTTTTTTCGCCATCGCTTTTTTTGGCCATCGCTTTTTTCGCCATCGCTTTTTGCGATGGCCAAAAAAGCAATGGCCAAAAAAGCGATGGCCAAAAAAAGCGATGGCCAAAAAAGCAATGGCGAAAAAAGCGATGGCCAAAAAAAGCGATGGCAAAAAAAGCGATGGCGAAAAAAGCGATGGCGAAAAAAGCGATGGCGAAATAAAGCGATGGCGAAAAAAGCGATGGCCAAAAAAGCGATGGCCATCTCTTTTTTTTGCCATCGCTTTTTTCCGCTTTTTTCCATCGCTTTTTTCGCCATCGCTTTTTTCGCCATCGCTTTTTTCGCCATCGCTTTTTTTGCCATCGCTTTTTTTCGCCATCGCTTTTTTCGCCATCGCTTTTTTGGCCATCGCTTTTTTCGCCATCGCTTTTTTCGCCATCGTTTTTTTCCGCTTTTTTCCATGGCTTTTTTCCATGGCTTTTTTTCGCCATCGCTTTTTTCGCCATCGCTTTTTTCGCCATCGCTTTTTTCGCCATCGCTTTTTTTGCCATCGCTTTTTTTGCCATCGCTTTTTTTGCCATCGCTTTTTTTTGCCATCGCTTTTTTCCGCTTTTTTCCATCGCTTTTTTCGCCATCGCTTTTTTCGCCATCGCTTTTTACGCCATCGCTTTTTTCGCCATCGCTTTTTTTGGCCATCGCTTTTTTCGCCATTGCTTTTTTTTGGCCATCGCTTTGCGATAGAGAGAGAGAGCGATAGAGAGAGAGCGATAGAGAGAGAGCGATAGAGAGAGAGAGCGATAGAGAGAGAGAGCGATAGAGAGCGATAGAGAGAGAGAGCGATAGAGAGAGAGAGCGATAGAGAGAGAGCGATAGAGAGCGATAGAGAGAGAGAGAGATAGAGAGAGAGAGAGCGATAGAGAGCGATAGAGAGAGAGCGATAGAGAGAGAGAGCGATAGAGAGCGATAGAGAGCGATAGAGAGCGATAGAGAGAGAGAGCGATAGAGAGAGAGAGCGATAGAGAGCGATAGAGAGAGAGAGCGATAGAGAGAGAGCGATCGCTCTGTTTTCGCCATCGCTTTTTTCGCCATCGCTTTTTTCGCCATCGCTTTTTTCGCCATTGCTTTTTTTGCCATCGCTTTTTTTCGCCATCGCTTTTTTCGCCATCGCTTTTTTGGCCATCGCTTTTTTCGCCATCGCTTTTTTCGCCATCGTTTTTTTCCGCTTTTTTCCATCGCTTTTTTCCATCGTTTTTTTCGCCATCGCTTTTTTTCGCCATCGCTTTTTTCGCTCTCTCTATCGCTCTCTCTCTAGAGAGAGCGATAGAGAGAGAGCGATAGAGAGAGAGCGATAGCGATAGAGAGAGCGATAGAGAGAGCGAGAGAGAGAGCGAGAGAGAGAGCGATAGAGAGAGCGAGAGCGATAGAGAGAGCGAGAGCGAGAGAGCGAGAGCGAGAGAGCGAGAGCGAGAGAGCGATAGAGAGAGCGATAGAGAGCGAGAGCGATAGAGAGAGAGCGATAGAGAGAGCGATAGAGAGAGCGATAGAGAGAGCGATAGAGAGAGCGATAGAGAGCGATAGAGAGAGCGAGAGCGAGAGAGCGATAGAGAGAGCGATAGAGAGAGCGAGAGCGATAGAGAGAGCGAGAGCGAGAGAGCGATAGAGAGAGCGATAGAGAGAGCGATAGAGAGAGCGATAGAGAGAGCGAGAGAGAGAGAGCGATAGAGAGAGCGAGAGAGAGCGAGAGAGAGAGCGATAGAGAGAGCGATAGAGAGAGCGATAGAGAGAGCGATAGAGAGAGCGATAGAGAGAGCGAGAGAGAGAGCGAT